>NC_070582.1:5094780-5142146 GCF_027409825.1 Scomber japonicus | reverse complement strand
ACTGTGTTTTTTCACGCCTGATGGTCCCAAAGAGACAAACAAAATGAAAACAAAACCCGACCTTCAGAGAGAGACACCGAATGATTTCCCTCCGACCGAGATCCAAAATATAACTTGACACTCGTGTGCTGGAGAGTTTACCTCCGTTTCCTCTCGCTTTTCCATGTGTCGGCTGCTTCTCTATTTCTGGACGTATACGAGGGGGTTTCATCACCATGCGCAACACAAGCAGGAGGGAGGAAAGAAGGAAGGAGGGAGGGAGGGAGGAAGGATAGAAGGAAGAAAGGAAGGAAGGAAGGAAGGAAGGAAGGAAGGGGGATAGTGGAAGGAAAGAAGGAACTGAGGAAAGAGAGGAAGGAAAGAGAAGGAGGAAGGAAAGAGGGAATGAAAGAAGGAGGGAGGGAGGGAGGGAGGGAGGAAGGAAGGAAGGAAGAGAAGGAGGGAGGGAGGAAGGGACAGGTGGAAGGAAGGAAGGAAGGAAGGAAGGAAGGAAGGAAAGAAGAAAACTGTCAAAACAGACGGCATCAATTTGACCCGGGAGGTTAAAGTAGAAGCTATAGAGCTAGAAAGAAAAGAAGAAAGGAAAGGAAGGACGGAAGGAAGGAAGGACGGAAGGAAGGAAGGACAGCAGGAAGGAACGACAAGAAGGAAGGAAGAAAGGGGGATGGTGGAAGGAAAGAAGGAAGAAGGAGGGAAGGAAAGGAGAGAGGAAGGAGAGAGGAAAGAAGGACAGAAGGAAGGAAGGAAAGAAGGAGGCTGGGAGGAAGGAAGGGAGGACAGAAGGAACCATCAAAACAGACGGGGTCACTTTGACCCGGGAGGACGACAGGAAGGTTAACTTTGAGCCGCTCCGGCAGCTGCAGCCATCAGGAATAATTGGTTTAGGAGCAGACGGGTGGAGCAGACAGGTGGAGCTGTCGTATCGAGCTCGTGGAAACAAAATCATCAGACACAACTCTTCCCTCTTCCTTTCACCATCAGCTGGGATTTCTTTCTTTAACACTGAACGAGCTCAGTGATCTCTCTATAAAGCTCCAGTCTCCTCCTGCACTGAGGTTTGTTTCTATCTGTACAGTCAGAGTCAGATTCCTGCAGAGAAACATGCAAACACTGCTACAGATCTCCTGTTTCTGCTTTTTTAAATTCATAAATATTAACTTTACTCAGCCTGGTTCAGTTCAGTGACTCCATGTTAGTTTAGAAAAGCTTCAGATTCAACTTCCTGTCTGCAAATGTACTTAAAATAGAGTTATTTGCAGGTATTAAAAGGTTCATTTTTAGGTTATTTTAGGGAGAGGGGAATTTGGAATTTGGTAAAAATGACAAGAAACAAGTTTTAAAAGTGCTTTAGTTGGAGTTTTTTGTCTTTAAGTGACAGAAAACAGTTTTTAATGTGTAGTTTAGTGAGTCTAACTATAAATTAGCATGCTATATTGTCTCATCAAATTGCATAATTGTCCTAATAATTAACAGTTAGACAGCAGCTACTTTTAGGAAATTAGTAGGAAAAGCATAAAACCAGCCTTATATATCCTAGTTTTCCTTCTTAGTACTTCTTTCTATCTGTAGTCAGTAAGATTCCTGCAGAGAAACATGCAAACACTGCTACAGATCTCCTGTTTCAGGCTTTTTTAAATTCATAAATATTAACTTTACTCAGCCTGGTTCAGTTCAGTGACTCCATGTTAGTTTAGAAAAGCTTCAGATTCAACTTCCTGTCTGTTAATTCAGATCCTACAGCTGCTAATTTACTGGAAATAATCATAAAAAATCTTAAAATAGAGTTATTTGCAGGTATTAAAAGGTTCATTTTTAGGCTATTTTAGGGAGAGGGGAATTTGGAATTTGGTGTAAATGATAAGAAACAAGTTTTAAAAGTGCTTTAGTTGGAGTTTTTTGTCTTTAAGTGACAGAAAACAGTTTTTAGCGAGTCTAGCTATAAAGTAGCATGCTATATTGTCTCATAAAAATTCTAAATATCCTAATAATTAACAGTTAGACAGCAGCTACTTTTAGGAAATTAGTAGGAAAAGCATAAAACCAGCCTTATATATCCTAGTTTTCCTTCTTAGTACTTCTTTCTATCTGTAGTCAGATTCAGATTCCTGCAGAGAAACATGCAAACACTGCTACAGATCTCCTGTTTCAGCCTTTTTAAAATTCATAAATATTAACTTTACTCAGCCTGGTTCAGTTCAGTGACTCCATGTTAGTTTAGAAAAGCTTCAGATTCAACTTCCTGTCTGCAAATTCAGATCCTACAGCTGCTAATTTACCTATAATAGAGTTATTTACAGGTATTAAAAGGTTCATTTTTAGGTTATTTTAGGGAGAGGGGAATTTGGAATTTGGTAAAAATGATAAGAAACAAGTTTTAAAAGTGCTTTAGTTGGAGTTTTTTGTCTTTAAGTGACAGAAAACAGATTTTAATGAGTCTAACTATAAATTAGCATGTTATATTGTCTCATAAAAAGTCTAAATATCCTAATAATTAACAGTTAGACAGCAGCTACTTTTAGGAAATTAGTAAGAAAAGCATAAAACCAGCCTTATATATCCTAGTTTTTCTATCTGTACAGTCAGATTCAGATTCCTGCAGAGAAACATGCAAACACTGCTACAGATCTCCTGTTTCTGCTTTTTTAAATTCATAAATATTAACTTTACTCAGCCTGGTTCAGTTCAGTGACTCCATGTTAGTTTAGAAAAGCTTCAGATTCAACTTCCTGTCTGCAAATGTACTTCAAATAGAGTTACTTGCAGGTATTAAAAGGTTCATTTTTAGGTTATTTTAGGGAGAGGGGAATTTGGAATTTGGTAAAAATGATAAGAAACAAGTTTTAAAAGTGCTTTAGTTGGAGGTTTTTGTCTTTAAGTGACAGAAAACAGGTTTTAATGTGTAGTTTTGTGAGTCTAACTATAAATTAGCATGCTATATTGTCTCATAAAAAGTCTTCTTCATTACAAATTGCATAAATATCCTGATAATTAACAGTTAGACAGCAGCTACTTTTAGGAAATTAGTGGGAAAAGCACAAAACCAGCCTTATATATCCTAGTTTTTCTATCTGTACAGTCAGATTCAGATTCCTGCAGAGAAACATGCAAACACTGCTACAGATCTCCTGTTTCAGGCTTTTTTAAAATTCATAAATATTAACTTTACCAGCCTGGTTCAGTTCAGTGACTCCATGTTAGTTTAGAAAAGCTTCAGATTCAACTTCCTGTCTGCAAATTCAGATTCAGATTTGGTACAAATTATAAGAAACAAGTTTTAAAAGTGCTTTAGTTGGAGTTTTTATGTCTTTAAGTGACAGAAAACAGATTTTAATGAGTCTAACTATAAAGTAGCATGCTATATTGTCTCATAAAAACTATAATTGTCCTAATAATTAAGTTAGACAGCAGCTACTTTTAGGAAATTAGTAAGAAAAGCATAAAACCAGCCTTACATATCCTAGTTTTTCTTCGTAGTACTTTTTTTCTATCTGTAGTCAGTCAGATTCCTGCAGAGAAACATGCAAACACTGCTACAGATCTCCTATTTCTGCTTTTTTAAATTCATAAATATTAACTTCAGTGACTCCACATTGTTTTTATCGAAGCTTCAGCTCCAACTCCTTGCATGCAAATTCAGGTAACGCTTCATTTTACAGCTGAAATTTGCATAAAGTCTTAAATAGAGTCATTTGCAGGTGTTTAATGATTCATTTAAAGGACATTTTTCATGAGAGGGTAATTTGCAAATTATTAGAAACAACTTTTAAAAGTGTTAAATTGCTTTAATTAGTATTTTTAACTGTGTAGTGTGAGTCAAAATACATATTGGCACTTTAGATTTAGCAGATTTCCTGATATACTAGCAAATTAAAGTAATGTCCTAATAATTAACAGCTACACAGAAGCTACTTTAAAAAGTTAAGTAGTGGAAAAAGCACAAAACTACTCTGAGCTGAGAATATTTAATATTATTAAAGTATTCTCTAGCAGATAAAGAATAGTCAAGAGTCTAATTTAATGAGAAATGTATTAATTATTCATCTACATGTGAACCCAAATAGCCTTTAATGAATGGCTTCTTACCAATTTATCACTTTTCCATTTTCTTCAGTAGATAATTTGCACCAAAAGTATTAACAGTTTAATACTCCAAAAATAGTATAAGACAAAACTAAAGCCCAACAATGACTCATATGAAACAAAGCCAATAAATATGAATCACCTGTAGGTTCAAACACAGCTTTTTGGAACCAGACTGGTATTTAAAATCACAAATTAAAAGCCTTACCTCTTTTTTTTTTTTTTTTTTTTTTTTAAATCATGCTGAAGTAAAAACATTATAATTACACTTGACTTGCACACCTGAGCCTGCACGTGCTTAACATATTAACTATTTTAAAAAGCAACATTAAAAGCACCCATGATGTTAATATGAGCTCACTTTAGGACTCACATTAACTGTAAGATAAGATCACCACCGTAGAGACTCTTTGCCAGCAGGTTTTAATCCCTTTTTTTTTATAATCCAACAAAGCAAATAAACAAATATAATAAAAATAATATTTCCGGTTGTCACTCACCTGTGTGGAAATCAGCATGGACGCAGGCAGCGGAGTTTACCGGTCCGGTGCAAACTGACCTCGCTTCTTTCTTTCTCCACAAAAGACTCCAAAAAAAAATAATTAAATAACAAACCCGTAAAACCGGTGACAAGCCGAGCAAGCTGAAGCAAATAACGTCCTTCTTGTAGTTGTTGTTTTGTTGTTTTTAATGCATTATTAAATGTCCCGTTATTTAGATGCGTGGAAGTGAACCGGGAGCGAGGTGGAAAACGCCCAAAGTTGCGGGGCAGAGAACCGCAACTGAGTTACTGAGGACAGGCGAGGCTGAGCGGCCGAGATGGTGAGTCAAGTTAGTGGAGGAGGAGACGGAGGAGACCGGAAGTTACACTGCCTGCCTTCAAAATAAGATAAGATACGCTGCCGTTACTGTCACGGTACTTAAACAATATAATAATTTACCAATGCCCATTACAGTGGTATTTTGACATAATACTACTACTGCACACACACACACACACACACACACACACACACACCTTTTTATCAAATGCGTTTTCGCCTACCTAAAGGCCCAAACGTCCTGAAATCGTCTGACACACATTTTGATACAGATTGTTGTATACAGAAGGTTTTTTTTTTGTTTGTTTTTTTTAAATCTTTCCACTGGGAAATGGGCAATATGGGAGGTGATTTATTTATGTATCAGCTTGAGTCCAAGACAAATTCCCCAGAGGGGACAATAAAGTACATCGTATGGTAAAGTGTGTAAGAAGTAATGACAACAACTACTAGCTATTACTAATAATAACACGAGACCAATGGTGGAAAGTAACTAAGTGCATTTACTCAAGTATTCTACTTAAGTACAATTGAGTATTTCCATGTGATGCTACTTTCTACATCTCAGAGGGAAATATTGTCCTTTCTACTCCACTACATTTATTTGAGAGCTTTAGTTACTTTATAGATGAAGATTTGACACAATGGATAATATAACAAGCTTTTAAAATACAACACATTGTTAAAAAATGAAACCAGCTCCGCCAAATAGTGATTTTTCCCTCTAAACTTCTCACATGCTTTCATTTCAATAAATGTTCAAATGATCCAATATTTCAGCAAAAATCAAAGATTAGAGAAAAAGTCCAAAAACTAAAATTACATTTATGTATCAGAACTTTGTTTTTTCTTCTTTCTTCTCCCATTAATCATCTCAGCAGCCCTCACATTTATCTGCTGACCCTTTGGAGGGGCCCCACCCCTAGGTTGGGAACCACTGGACTAAACTAGCTAACTGTATATAAAGTAATGTAAACTAGCTAACTGTATATAAAGTAGTATAAACTAGCCAACTGTATATAAAGTAGTGTAAACTAGCTAACTGTATATAAAGTAGTGTAAACTAGCTAACTGTATATAAAGTAGTGTAAACTAGCTAACTGTATATAAAGTAGTATAAACTAGCTAACTGTATATAAAGTAGTATAAACTAGCTAACTGTATATAAAGTAGAGTAAACTAGCTAACTGTATATAAAGTAGAGTAAACTAGCTAACTGTATATAAAGTAGCATAAACTAGCTAACTGTATATAAAGTAGTATAAACTAGCTAACTGTATATAAAGTAGTGTAAACTAGCTCACTGTATATAAAGTAGTGTAAACTAGCTAACTGTATATAAAGTAGTATAAACTAGCTAACTGTATATAAAGTAGTATAAACTAGCTAACTGTATATAAAGTAGTGTAAGCTAGCTCCACCTCCAGCAGCTACAACAGTAACATGCTGCTCTAACACTGATGCTTCACTATTAATAATCTAATGATGTCATATATAATAATATATCACTACTTTTACTGTAATACTGCATACTACATCACTATAATACTGCAGTACTTTTACTGTAATACTGCATACTACATCACTCAATACTGCAGTACTTTTACTGTAATACTGCATACTACATCACTCATAATACTGCAGTACTTTTACTGTAATACTGCATACTACATCACTCATAATACTGCAGTACTTTTACTGTAATACTGCATACTACATCACTCATAATACTGCAGTACTTTTACTGTAATACTGCATACTACATCACTCATAATACTGCAGTACTTTTACTGTAATACTGCATACTACATCACTCATAATACTGCAGTACTTTTCATGCACTTGTAATTGAGTATTTTTAATTGTGTTAAAAGTGTTTTTAATTGCTATTTTGGTATTGGAATAATTTGTAAAAGTTGATAAAGTTGCCGTTTCAAAATTCTATTAAAAACAATACATTATTATCTTTATTTTATTTTTCTAAGAGGGAAACTGACCAGTGACCGGAAACGTATCCTCTCATTGTGGCCAACTTGACTCATTACGCACGAGGCAGCAGCAAGCAAAGTGTGTGTGTGTGTGTGTGTGTGTGTGTGTGTGTGTGTGCTCCTCCCTCCTGTTTCTATTTCTTGCTGTTTACCGGCGGGGTCCCCGGGGACCTCCGTGCCGGCGACACACCAGCAGCGGCGGCGCCGAGCAGAGCTGCAGAGAGCCGGGGAGGAGAGCAGGCGGGCGGACGGCAGGTGGATCTGTGCAGCGGAGCGAAGACAAGACTCAAGCATCACAAGCAGTATTATAATAAAGCCCCAAACACAAGATTCAGAGATTCCCCAGTGGCCCTTATGAAATGAGAAATACTGTAAAAATGCAGATTTTCCAGTAGTAAACGCTGAGTTATGATAATGTAGAGACACATAAACTCTAGAGTGTGATATTATAAAAACATACTGGTTTGGTGGTTTTACATTGCCTATAGGATAAGATGGAAGAAGATCAGTAAATGTGAAATAAATTATGTGTGTCAGCTGCCATTGGCACATGTGCAGCTTACTTTTCTTTTCTTTCTAACCCTAACCCTTTCTTAGGGTGAAAATACACTAGAATTATCTTTCAAAATGTATACATGAAAAATGAATGTGTAAAAATGATTTTTGGTAAGTAGCCTAAACAAAAAGACAATATACTCTACTGTACTGTATTGTATTGCACTGTACAGTACTTTATTGGATTGGACTGCACTGTACTGTATTCTACTGTGCGGTACTGTATTATTGTGTTGTATTATATTGTACTGTACTGTGATGCGCTGTACTGTAATGTGCTGTACTGTGCTGTACTGTACTGTACTGTACTGTGCTGTACTGTGCTGTAATGTACTGTACTGTACTGTGCTGTAATGTGCTGTACTGTAATGTACTGTACTGTGCTGTAATGTACTGTACTGTACTGTAATGTACTGTGTTGTATTGTAATGTGTTGTAATGTACTGTACTGTAGTGTGCTGTAATGTACTGTGTTGTATTGTAATGTGCTGTACTGTGTTGTAATGTACTGTAATGTACTGTACTGTAGTGTGTTGTAATGTACTGTGCTGTAATGTACTGTGCTGTAATGTACTATACTGTGTTGTAATGTACTGTACTGTAATGTACTGTACTGTAATGTACTGTACTGTAATGTACTGTAATGTACTGTAATGTGTTGTAATGTACTGTACTGTAATGTGTTGTAATGTACTGTAATGTACTGTAATGTGTTGTAATGTAATGTGCTGTACTGTGCTGTAATGTACTGTGTTGTAATGTAGTGTAATGTAGTGTGCTGTAATGTACTGTGCTGTAATGTACTGTACTGTGCTGTAATGTACTGTGCTGTAATGCGCTGTAATGTAATGTACTGTAATGTGCTGTACTGTGCTGTAATGTGCTGTAATGTACTGTGTTGTAATGTACTGTACTGTGTTGTAATGTACTGTACTGTAGTGTGCTGTAATGTGCTGTAATGTCCTGTGTTGTAATGTACTGTACTGTAATGTAATGTACTGTACTGTGTTGTAATGTACTGTAATGTACTGTAATGTACTGTACTGTGTTGTAATGTACTGTAATGTACTGTGTTGTAATGTACTGTACTGTAGTGTGCTGTAATGTACTGTGTTGTAATGTACTGTAATGTAATGTACTGTACTGTTGTCTACCATCCTGTACTGTGCTATACTATACTGTATTGTATTTTACTGCCCTCTACTGTCCTGTACTATCCTGCCCTGCCCTGTACTGTACTGTATTGTATAGCATTGTATTGTAAAGTAGCTGTGCTGTAATGTACAGTCCTCCACTGTAATATATCGTATTATATTGTACTCTACTGCCCTTTGCTGCAGGTCACCTTGTTATTTAGTGCCTGGTTGGCTTGGCAGACTGTCAGCAGCATGTTTGCTATTGTATTGATTTCTTCAACATGTTGTAGCAGCTTGTTTGAGGTTGTGTTATCTTACATTACAGTGTTTACTCTCGCCTTTCTATGGCTGAAAATAAAACTTCATTGTTCCTTATCGTATATCTTACTGGATCTTTAGCTGAAACCTGCACAATGGTGATGTCTGACACAATAAGGACGACAAGAAACGAGGGCGAGCTTCAGACTATAACAATGCTTAGACTGACGTTTTGGCATGTAATTGTTTCTGTTGAGGCCTTTTCAAACAAAATTAGAGAAAGAAAGTGCAATTTTGAACCTTTCACATTGGTGCAAATGCTTTCAGAAAAAAGTGGAACAACATAACTACTCCTGTGTTTCTGGAGGAGGTCATCAACTCTTACAATCTTCTGTTTGTTTCTCCTGCTGCTGCTTCAAGCCCAAACCTGCCCACTCCTTCTCAGGAAATGTAAACAGAGCAGTGTTGAGTTTCCTTATTATATACAAACTGGGGAAATGAGGATTTTTCAAGCCTTATTTTCTAAAAGATTGCATATAGAGTACATTTCTATATATTTTCCTGCACTGTGTGTACTAGTTTTTGGTCTGGGGCTGTTTTATGTGCCATCATGTGTCATCTCTTTTCAATTCCAGTGAAGGGATACAATCATATTTAAGGCAACAAAAAAAAAGTTTGGGTTCATCCTTTTTCCATTTCAACAGGACTATAGTCAATTTCCAGAACAAACACTCCAGCACTTTATTAGGAACTCCTGTGCAATCAAATGCAATCTTGCTGTTAAACCATCACTTCACCATTTACTACAACACTCAGAGTCATCCAACGCCTACTCCCTGCATCCTATCCATCGACTTCAGCTCGGCCTTTAATACAATAAACCCAGACAATCTCTTCAATAAAACTGCTGGACATGAATATTGACTCCTGACATTTGCTACTGGATCCGGAGCTTCCCTGTGGCGATGGTACTGTAACAGAGGGTTAAGATGAATAGCCTTTCATCTCGACCTCTGACCTCCGGCATAGGCGCCCTGCAGGGTTGCATCCTCTCATCTTGGCTCCTCTCTGTCTGCACTAAAACCACTTCACACATCTCACCACAGCTCCATTCTGAAATATGCAGATGATATAACTATAATTTGACTCACAGCCGACAACAATGAAGACATAAACTGAGAGCAGGTAGTCCAACAATCACTCGATGCCTTGATAACAACCTCCAGCTCAACACAAGGGCTAATTATAGACATTAGCTATGCCCCCACCTCCTTAAATCCTCCATTCACACCTCTGGAGAACGTATAACTATCACTGACTCATTCAAATTTCACACACATCAGCAACACACTCAAATAGAACATCCATACAGACTAAATTAGCACCAAAAAAAGCTTATAACAGACAGTTTTTCCCGAAGATAGCTAACAAAAAAAAAAAAAAAAGTATAATAGACCTTCCTCCTTCAGTTTTCATCACCTCATCTATAACAGTTTGGTACAGCAGCACGGAGAGTCAGACATGCAAAAAAAACCTGCAGCACATAGTCAGTAAATCATCTAAGCTTTGCACTTCCTTCCTATCAGTTGAA
Source organism: Scomber japonicus (assembly GCF_027409825.1). Taxonomy (NCBI): domain Eukaryota; kingdom Metazoa; phylum Chordata; class Actinopteri; order Scombriformes; family Scombridae; genus Scomber; species Scomber japonicus. Next base: position 5,131,717 of record NC_070582.1, on the reverse strand, counting down.
TCACTGTATCACAAAACACACAAAACGCCAAAAGAGTAAAAGAAAAAGAAGATAATTGGCCCCTTCTCACCTGTTTCAGCTTGTAAGGTCGACCGGCGGTGATTTGAAGTTTTTAAGAAGGAGGCATGAGATGGAAGTAAAATTGCCACCAAGGTGGTATTTATTGTTCCCCCAACATGCTGCATGACACCAACACTGAACTGAACTTACAATAAAACGCCCCTGGCTGCCTTATATACCCTCCCACTGCAGGAAATTAGCCAGACCAGCCCACTGAGTGTAGGTTAGGTGAGACCACGATCATATTATCTAATAAATATTTAAATAAAACCAACATCATCCTCAATAGCATAATAGAATAAATATTTACACACATACAAACTCCTATCCTGACTCAATCACATCCACATGCATAACCATCTACATGAACATTGCCCCTGTCTGTATTCCCCCCCCCCCCCCCCCCTCAATCTAGGAGCAATGGTTTGCTCCTAGAGCTTTTAAGAAGCCTCCTGGGACCAGTTCCCTCTTTTGCCTGTTGAAGAAAGAGAAACCAAGACAGAGGTGAGTACAATATTATTTCCTCAATTGATACACACAGATGACCAACTCAATATATACACAAATTATCCTGCCAGACCGGATCACTTGTCTGAGTATACATGCAGTTAAGAGAATCGGATAAATGGCCAGAGCATGGCTGACTCCGTTATGCTAGGTGGCGCTGTAGCCCTCTCAACAAAGAGTCACTTCCTGTTTACCTCAACAGCAACAACAAACTGTCTGAACAAACTCGTCTTGCACCCATCCATAAATTTTAATATATTCTTGCACTTGGTTGATCATGAACCGGGTCTCCTCGTCCGTCCAGAAGTGTGTTGTTTGTGTTGTTGAACCCATGTTGTTTAACGTTTCCCCGGCAACAACTACTACTAGTTAATATGACGTCGCCAGAGGGAATTCTCGAGCATGCGCAGAATGCAAAAATCCGATTTAGATACGATTGCAGAGTATACATGGCGTTAAAATGCTGACTGTGAATGAATTATCTAGGTGTTCTTATCAGATTTTGAGATGTCCGTTATGGTCCGAAGTAGGTTTGATGTAGATTGGACTACGGTCAATCTACTACGATCAGAAATTAGATTTTTTTGCTGCATGTAAAGGTGCTGACTGGAGTAACACTAGGGTTGGCCGGTCCTCTTTGCGCCCTAGGCCCTCCCCTCTGGAACTCCACATGGCAAGGACAAAAGATTCAAATGTTTGTTACTTCAATAAACCTTATCCCTAACATGTGTGTGCCTCTTATTCCAATGAACTGTTTGCATCAACACAAATACACCATTCAATCAATCATTTAAGTAACGGAGCCTCTGGTCTCTATTATACAGCTGATGCCCTCTTGGAGGCGCTACAGGTCCCTCCAAAACAGCTTTTTCCTGCACTGCAATAAGGACCCTGAACTCGTCTTATTGACTCTGAAAGATGTAGCTGCACTTAAAACCTCTGTGTTAACGTTGTAGCTACCTCTGTGATTCAAGTCATGTGACGTATATCTAATATCTTTATTTAATTATTCTAAACATTTTTTATCATCCTTATTTTCTCTTTTGACTTTATATCTTATATCAGCTTGTCAATCAACTGTAAAGCATTTTGATCTCCATTAATCTGTATGAAAAGGTGCTGTATGATTAAAATGTGATTGATTGAATATGATGCTGATATCTGTGTTTGATATAAGTGACACTGCTGAGTTGAGTTTACCCTTCAGCTGGTCATTAATACGTGATTGATTGGTTAACATTGTCGGACAGGTGATTAATCTGTTATGTTACGTTACTTTGTTACTTTACCTTACGTTACATTATGTTACGTTACATTACGTTACATTACTTTATGTTACATTACGTTACGTTACCTTACATTATGTTACGTTACCTTATGTTACATTACGTTACCTTACGTTATGTTACGTTACGTTATGTTACGTTATGTTACGTTATGTTACGTTACATTATGTTACGTTATGTTACGTTACATTATGTTACATTATGTTACGTTACATTATGTTACGTTATGTTATGTTACATTACGTTACATTATTTTACATTACGTTACATTCTGTTACATTACCTTACGTTACATTATGTTACGTTATGTTGTTGCGTTATGTTACATTACGTTACATTATGTTATGTTACATTATGTTACGTTTATGTTATGTTACATTATGTTACGTTTATGTTATGTTACATTATGTTATGTTACATTCTGTTACATTACGTTACATTATTTTACATTACGTTACCTTGTGTTACGTTATGTTATGTTACATTATGTTATGTTACATTATGTTACGTTTATGTTATGTTACATTATGTTATGTTACATTCTGTTACATTACGTTACATTATTTTACATTACGTTACCTTGTGTTACGTTATGTTATGTTACATTATGTTATGTTACATTATGTTACGTTTATGTTATGTTACATTATGTTATGTTACATTCTGTTACATTACGTTACATTATTTTACATTACGTTACCTTGTGTTACGTTATGTTATGTTACATTATGTTATGTTACATTATGTTACGTTATGTTATGTTACATTATGTTATGTTGCATTACATTACCTTACGTTACATTATGTTACGTTATGATGTTGCGTTATGTTACATTATGTTACGTTACTTTATGTTACGTTACGTTATGTTGTTACATTACGTTACTTTGTTACATTATGTTACATTACGTTATGTTTTATGTTATGTTACCTTGCGTTACGTTACATTACCTTATATGTTATGTTTTGTTATGTCTACTCCTGTTTTATCACCTGTTGTCTCGCTCGACCAATTAAAACAAATACAAAATATTTATACTATGAATGAATGAATGAATGGTTTATTTCAGTCATACATTATAAAAAACAAAACTTAATCATTTGTGTGAATATGTAACTGACAAAACATCAACAAGAACTGCACATATTTACACTAATCCACTTTTCAATATGCATCTTATGTCAAGACAGCTATTGAATATTTTACTTTTATATTCATCAACAAACTTAACTTATGAAAGAATAGAAAGTGTAGTGCTTTGCCAGCTTGTTAAATCTGGATTGTTTTGTCAGTTTCTCTCGTAACAAAACATGGAGAGGGTTTAACCTGATGGAATAAATTCAACTATAATGTTAAATTCAGGGGCGTCCACATGCTTCTGTGTGTGTGTGTGTGTGTGTGTGTGTGTGTGTGTGAGTGTGTCATCGCCCCCTGCTGGTGGGGCTCCATCAGTGCCTCCTCTTGTCTGTGGAGGACTCCCACATTTCCTTACTCTTTCTCTTTCTCTTTCCTCCCTTCCTTCTTTCCTTCCTCTATCCCCCTTTCTTCCATCCTTCTGTCCACCCTTCTTTCCTTCCCCCTTTCCTGTCCTTCTTTCCATCCTTCCTCTTTTCCTTTCTCCCTCCCTCCCTCCCTCCCTCCCTCCCTCTTTCTTTCCTTCCTCCTTTCCTCCGTCCTTCCTTCCTTCCTACTCTCTTTCTTTCCTTATTCTCTCTTTCCTCCCTTCCTTCTTTCCTTCCTCCTTCTTTCCTTCCTTCCTCTTTTCCTTTCTCTCTCCCTCCCTCCCTCCCTCCTTCTTTCCTTCTTTCCTCCGTCCTTCCTTTCCTCCGTCCTTCCGTCCTTAGAGTAGTGCTTTCCCAGCTTGTTAAATCTGGATTGTTTTGTCAGTTAAAAAACAAGCAGAAGGTTTATCCTGATGGAATAAATTTAACTATAATGTTAAATTCAGGGGCATCCACATGCTTCTCTGTGTGTGTGTGTGTGTGTGTGTGTGTGTGTGTGTGTGTGTGTGTGTGTGTGTGTGTTATCGCCCCCTGCTGGTGGGGCTCCATCACTCCTCTTGTCTGTGGAGGACTCCCACATTTCCTTGCTCTTTCTCTAACCCTAACCCTCCCTTCCTTCTTTCCTTCCTCTATCCCCCTTTCTTCCATCCGTCTGTCCACCCTTCTTTCCTTCCCCCTTCCTCCTTTCCTGTCCTTCTTTCCATCCTTCCTCTTTTCCTTTCTCCCTCCCTCCCTCCCTCCCTCTTTCTTTCCTCCCTCCCTCCTACCTTCCTTCCTTCTTTCCTCCGTCCTTCCTTCCTTCCTACTCTCTTTCTTTCCTTATTCTCTCTTTCCTCCCTTCCTTCTTTCCTTCCTCCTTCTTTCCTTCCTTCCTCTTTTCCTTTCTCCCTCCCTCCCTCCTTCTTTCCTTCTTTCCTCCGTCCTTCCTTTCCTGCGTCCTTCCGTCCTTAGAGTAGTGCTTTCCCAGCTTGTTAAATCTGGATTGTTTTGTCAGTTAAAAAACAAGCAGAAGGTTTATCCTGATGGAATAAATTTAACTATAATGTTAAATTGAGGGTCGTCCACATGCTTCTGTGTGTGTGTGTGTGTGTGTGTGTGTGTGTGAGAGAGCATGATCACCCCCTGCTGGTGGGGCTCAATCAGTGCCTCCTCCTGTCTATGGAGGACTCCCACATTTCCTTACTCTCTCTCTTTCCTCCCTTCCTTCTTTCCTTCCTCTATCCCCCTTTCTTCCATCCTTCTGTCCACCCTTCTTTCCTTCCCCCTTCCTTCTTTCCTGTCCTTCTTTCCATCCTTCCTCTTTTCCTTTCTCCCCCCCTCTTTCTTTCCTCCCTCCCTCCTACCTTCCTTCCTTCTTTCCTCCGTCCTTCCTTCCTTCCTACTCTTTCTTTCCTTATTCTCTCTTTCCTCCCTGCCTTCTTTCCTTCCTTCCTCTTTTCCTTTCTCCCTCCCTCCCTCCTTCTTTCCTTCTTTCCTCCGTCCTTCCTTTCCTGCGTCCTTCCGTCCTTAGAGTAGTGCTATCCCAGCTTGTTAAATCTGGATTGTTTTGTCAGTTAAAAAACAAGCAGAAGGTTTATCCTGATGGAATAAATTTAACTATAATGTTAAATTGGGGGGCATCCACATGCTTCTGTGTGTGTGTGTGTGTGTGTGAGATCGCCCCCTGCTGGTGGGGCTCCATCAGTGCCTCCTCCTGTCTATGGAGGACTCCCACATTGACACTCAGCACTCTGGAGTTCATTAAATCCAGGACAATGGCATGTGATGGCCACAGGGCAGAGATAACAGATAGCTGGCTCGTCTGCGGTGGCACGTATTGATCTCCCCCCTCCCCGAAATCTAATTCACCTGTTTTTCTTTCTGCCTCATTGTGGGCTGCCGAGGAGAATACAGACATTAAAGGAAGACTCCTCTCTGCCTCATATTTCACTGCTTTGTCCTGAGGAGGATGAAAGAGTGGACGGACCTCCTGACAATGGACTATTGATTAAATGATACAGTGCATTGTTGCTTTCACAGATCCTACGCTCTGTTACAACAATGAAGTCTATTAAAGGGCTGTTGCTGCTTTTTTTGTGTGTGTTAATTTAGCTGTTTTTAGGCTGATTGTTGAGTTTTCCAGAACATCCAAAGCAGAATGTTTTTATTTGTTGTTGTTTATGTTCAAAAAATAAAAAACTGTTAAACACAAGCAGCCATATTTACTACAGATAGTGATACAAATGGAGAAGGTAAGAAAAATAATGTTATAATATGAGGGGGAAAATCTTTTAATTTGAGATAATGAAAGTGTGAAAGTTGAGCTGTTTAACTGTTGAAACCACAAACAAACATAGAGGTGGAGATTTTGTGATGTCAGAGTGATTTAAGCTAAATTTGATGGATATCGATCCGAAAAATCAAAAATGTGTTTATTACTGTGTCTGAATGCAACAATTATATCATAACTTGACTTCAGCAGGGTTGACTCTTTTAATTTATGTGAACTAAAATGATTGCTGTAGTCAACTTGATAATAAAATATTAATAGAAAATATATTTTAAGCAACTACGTTCAGGGAGAAAGTGTCTAAAATTAAAGAAATAACATATTGTACATTAGTGTCATATCTCTGAAGTGAAGTAAACATTATATAGATGTAAATTGATGTTAAAAAGTGGGCAAATCTAAATTTAATTTATTTAAAATATAATATTTAATTAGGTAAAGGGAAACGCTAACAAGTAATCTAACCCGGGTTAAAGTCAGAGTATATTTTGATTTAAAAAAAAAAAAACAACAACCAAAAGGTGAATAATTAGCATAAGATACAAAGACTAAAAAATAACTCAAACTTCAACAATCATTTGTAGACTTAAAGCTTAGCTGTATTTAATTGATTTAGTTTAATTAGTGTATTTAACAGCAGGCCTACAGATAAACAGATATAATGTTTACTGGGTGTCTAGCTAGCTAGGTAGCTGAAGCTAATTTGTAAAAGAAATAGTAACAATATGTACAAGAGTAGTATTGGTGTTGTATGTTAATGCAATATAATACAGCAGCTCTGCCACAAATCCTACAAGTTCAGGTTTTGATGATATTGTCAGAAAGGTGATTATTCTACTTTATTTATTAATGAGGCTTTAGTAGGTGGTGCTGGTGTACTGGATTATATTATATTGCATTATATTGAAAAATCTTCCCAGTGTTTTTCCTCTCTCGTGTCTCTTGTTAAAGGGATAGTTCGGGTTTTGTGTGGACGCCCCCCAATTTAACATTATAGTTAAATTTATTCCATCAGGTTAAACCCTCTCCATGTTTTGTTACGAGAGAAACTGACAAAACAATCCAGATTTAACAAGCTGGCAAAGCACTACACTTTCTATTCTTTCATAATTTAAGTTTGTTGATGAATATAAAAGTCAAATATTCAATAGCTGTCTTGACATAAGATGCATATTGAAAAGTGGATTAGTGTAAATATGTGCAGTTCTTGTTGATGTTTTGTCAGTTACATATTCACACAAATTATTAAGTTTTGTTTTATATAATGTATGACTGAAATAAACCATTCATTCATTCATTCATAGTATAAATATTGTGTATCTGTTTTAATTGGCCAAGCGAGACAACAGGTGATAAAACAAGAGTAGACCTAACAAAACATAACATATAAGGTAATGTAACGTAACGTAACGCAAGGTAACATAACATAAAACATAATGTAACATAATGACATGAAGTTGTACAGTATGACATCCTCACCATCAGTGTCGTACATCAGCAGTGGTGTTGAAGAAAGCAGTTCCGGCTAGTTTCTGGGGTAACAAAGATAAAGCGTTTTGCTTCAAAAAACAACATGTAATACATTTGCATCACAAAATCGTTGTCCGTAAAAAAGTCAGACCTCAATGAATGAATCAATCAATCTTTATTTGTATAGCGCCAAATGACAAAAAGTTATCTCAAGGCACGTTACACATAGAGCAGATTCTAAACCGAACTCTTCAGGTTTTAACTTTAAAGAGACCCAACATTCCCACATGAGACACAGTAGCAAAAAAAAAACTCCCTTTTAACAGGAAGTAACCTCAGAACCAGACTCAGAGTGGGAGAACATCTGCCTCGACTGGTTGGGGTTGAGAGGAGAGAGAGGAAGGAGAGGAGAGAGAAGCACAATGAAAATCAACACCTCACAATCACCTGGCACTATTTTCCCTCCCTTCGTATCACTGATCCCAGAAACTAGCCGGAACTACTTTCTTCAACACCAAAAGCGGGCCAGAACAACTTCATGTCAAAAAACCCGAACTATCCCTTTAATGAGGCAGACAAAAAATAGTCTTTTTTCTCCTTACGTTGACATCCTCATGGTGAAATTCAGGATAATCTGTACTGTACTGTTGAAACTCACCCGAATATGATTTCCCTCCACAGAAACAGACGTTACCTTTTGGTCCGACGCCCGAAATCAGAGTCCAACCTGCTGCAGCTTCGTCTCACCTGCAGCAGCCAGCAGCTAGCAGTGAGCCCCAGGTCAGAAACATCATGTTTAACCCTTGTGTCGTCCTCCCGGGTCAAATTGACCCCATCAATTTTGACTGTTCCTTCTTTCCTTCCTTCCTTCTTCCCTCTTTCTTTGCTCCCTCCTCCTTTCTTCCTTTCTTCCTCCTTTCCTTCCTCCATTACTCCTTCCTTCCTCTTTTCTTCCTCACTCCTTTCCTTCTTCCTTTTCTTCCTCCCTTCTCTCCTAAATTCCTTCCTCTTTTTGTCCTTCCTTCCTTCCTTCCTCCCTCCTTACTCCTTTCCTTCCTTCTTCTTTCCTCTTTTCATCCTTACTCCTTTTCTCCTTCCTTTCCTTCCTCCCTTCCTTCTCTCCTAAATTCCTTCCTCTTTTCGTCCTTACTTCTTTCCTTCCTGCCCTCCTTCCTTCCTTCTTCCCTCCCTCCTTACTCCTTTCCTTCCTTCCTCCTGTCCTTCCTTCTCTCCTTCCTTGACCTGAGGACAACAGGAGGGTTAAAAACATTAAATAGAGCAGAGGGGGCCTCGTCAGCTTAATCGTGCATTACTTACTTTTTTATTGATTGATTTTTAGAGATGTAGGAAGGACACAATCAATCAATCAATCAAACTTTATTTTATATAGCACCTTTCATACATACATACTTCTTTTCCTTCCTTCTTTTCATTCTTTGTTACTTAATTCCTTCCTTCCTTCCATTTGTCCTTTCTTCCTTCCTCACTCCTTGACTCCTTCCTCCCTCCCTTCCTTACTTTCTTCCATTTTTCCTTCCTTTCTTCCTTCCATTTGTATTTCTTTTCCTTCCTCCTTCTCTCTTTTCCTTTTTTCCTTTTCCTCCTTTGTTCCTTCCTTCCTTCCTTCCTCACTCCTTGACTCCTTCCTCCCTCCCTTCCATTTGTATTTCCTTTCTTCCTTCCTTTCTTTCGTTCTTCCTTCCTTCCTCCTTTTCCTTCCTTCCTCCTTTTCTTTCTTTGTTCCTTCCTTCCATCTTTCCTTCGTGTCTTCCTTCCTCCATTTCTTTCTTTGTTCCTTCCTTCCACCTGTCCTGTCTTCCTTCCTTCCTTCCTTGATGTCTTCTCTTCCTTCTACTCCTTCTTTTCCTTCCTTCCTTCCTTCCTTCCTCCCTCCCTCTCTTCATTCCTTCCTTCTTTCCTCTTTTTAAAGATCTGGCCCACATCAGATCAAATTGTACTGTATGTGGCCCTTGAATGGAAATGAGTTTGACACCTCTAATTTAAATAAAAGAAGTAAAAAAAAAGAATTAAGTAAAATAATTAAATAAATATGTAGAATAAGAGAGTGTATTAAAAGAGTTAAAACTAGGTTAAAATAGATTAAATAAGGCAAAAGAAAAGTAAAATAAAAGATTAAGTTTAATAAAAGCTGAACTAAAACTATGGGTTAAAAAAGGGGTTAAGAGACAAAATAAATAGACAAATAAAATAAGATAAGAAGATAAAACTTATAGAATAGAATATTTAGACAACTGGAGAGAGAGCTGCTAACAAGGCTGCACACTGATATTGACACTCTTATTGTGAAAAGGTAATTTATCAGAACATGTGTGGTTATATTTGGCTGCACGTCGAGACTTTTTAGAGTAATTAAATCATTCCCCGCCATGTTTTCTTTCTGCCTCTCCTCTGAACAGGAAGTGACACCACAATGCCAACCGAGCAGCTGTAACCCCGCGCGGCAGATCAAGCACAGGAGATGCTCCAGATGTTCCTCGCTGCTGACGTCCAGATGTTCCTCGCTGACGAGAAAAAAGCCGAATGACGTGAACGGTGGAGAGAAAGCGGAGGCGTCGGGCGACCGGCAGCAGCCTCTGCTGATCCACGGCCTGAACGTGGAGCGGTACAGATCCATCTACAACTCTGTGCTCGAGCCGTCGGTCCTCTCTGATCTGGCCTCGGCTGGAAAAGCTGTAATCCTTTTAAGTTGTTAATCACAATTACTACAAAACACCACTTTTCAGTCTGCGTACCTGCCTTAGATTGTAATAACACCAATGTATAGGAGCAAATATAGCAGCTCTTAAAGTAAAAATCTTCGTCACTGATTATTTTCTCTATTAACCCTCCTGTTGTCCTCAGGTCAAGGAAGGACAGGAGGAAGGGAGGAAGGAAGGAAGGAAGGAAATGAGTAAGGAGGGATGGGGGAAAAGAGGAAGGGAGGAAGGAGAGAAGGAAGGGTGGAAGGACAGGAGGAAGGAAGGAAGGAAGGAAGGAAAGGAGGGACTAAGTAAGAGGGGGAGAAGTAAGGAGAGTAGGAAGGGTGGAAGGAAAGGAGGAAGGAAGGAAGGAGGAGGGAGGAGGGAGGAGGGAGCAAAGAAAGAGGGAAGGAGGGGAAGAACGAAGGAAATAAATAAAGAAAGAGGGAGGAAAGAAGGAACAGTCAAAAGAGACTGGGTCAATTCGACCCGGGAGGACGACAGGAGGGTTAACTGATTCATCTTTTGGACCACGAAACATCTGGAACAGTGAAAAATGGCCATTACATTGTCATGGAGCGCAATATGATATCAATAAATTGGGCTAGTTGTTTTAGTCCGGGCAATGGTCCAAAAATATTCAGTTTACTGTCACTTAAGACCAAGAAAAGCTGCAAATCCCAACATTAGAACTTGGAAAATGACAAATAATTAGTCACTTAGCAAAATATTCGCCATTTCTTTCATCTGGTAGATAGATTGTGCTACCTTTTCCAAGCTAGCTGTCTCAAGTCTTTATGCTAAGCTAACTGGCTACATTAACCATAAACATTAAACTCTCACCAAGGAAAGCTGCAAATTCCAACATGAAAACCTGGTAAATTACAGACAAGTAGTCGATTATCAAAATAGCTGCCAATTCTTTCATCTGGTAGATAGGTGTTGCTACCTTTTCCAAGCTAGCTGTCTCTTGTCTTTATGCTAAGCTAAGCTAACTGGCTACATTAACCTAAACATTAAACTCTCACCAAGGAAAGCTGCAAATTCCAACATGAGAACCTGGTAAATTACAGACAAGTAGTCGATTATCAAAATAGCTGCCAATTCTTTCATCTGGTAGATAGGTGTTGCTACATTTTCCAAGCTAGCTGTCTCTTGTCTTTATGCTAAGCTAAGCTAACTGGCTACATTACAAGAAAAGCTGCCACATGAGAACCTGGAAAATTAAAGACAAGTAGTCAATTATCAGACTAGTTGCCAATTCATTCAACTGCTTGGTGGATTTGTGCTCCTTTTGCCAAGCTAGCTGTCTCTAGTCTTTATGCTAAGCTAACTGGCTGCATCAATCTGAACATTAAACTCTCAGCAAGAAAGCGACAATTTCACAAAATGTCCAACTATTCCTTTAAAACTGTCACCATTTAGTTATGGTTTTTAACATTTTACTGTTTAATGTAGTAGTTATAGTTATAATCAACGTGAAAAATTGTGGGTTTCAGCTTTTTTTTTTCTTCAGCGCTACAACAATTAGTCATTTAATCGATTGGCCGATCAACAGAACATGAATCACCAAGTACTTTGATAATTGATTCATTGTTTTGATTAAGAAAAAAATGCCCAACTTGTGTATATGTTTATATTTTCTTGTTCCTTTAGTCTTTTATAATAACAAACTCACTATCTTGGGATTGTGGACTGTTTTTAACACATTTCTGACATTTCATATAGACCAAACAACTAATCGATTGATTAAAAATAACCAACTAGTTAACAGATACTTAAAGTAATTATTAGTTGCTGTCTTATTTTTCTCTTTAGTCCTTGTTTTTACCTTTTTACTTCCTGCTATATTCACATTTTAGTTTCCTGTTTTGTCATTCATGTGTGTTTTTCTGCTGTCACTGTGATCGTTCAAGTCTGATGGCGTTGTCTCTCGTTTGAAGGACTACATCACACAGATGCTGGAGGTGAAGCAGCGTCTGTGGGCGACGCTGAGTCAGCCCCGTCTGCAGGAGAGGGAGACGGAGGACGGACGGGTGGAGGTCACAGAGATATTTGATCTGACTTAAGATGAGAGCTGAAGGGAAAGAAGATATTTTTATTCATGTAGAAATGTTATATAATAAATAAATGAATAAAAGTGGTGTTAACCCTCCTGTTGTCCTCGAGTCAAGGAAGGAAGGGAGGAAGAAGAAAGGAAAGGAGGGAGGGAGGGAGGGAGGAAGGAAGGAAGGAAGGAAAGGAAAGGAAAGGAGAGGAAGGGAGGAAGGGAGGGTGGAAGGAAGAAGGAAGGAAAGGAGGAAGGAAGGAAGGAGGGAAGGAAAGAAGGAGGGAAGGAGGGAGGGAGGGAGGGAGGGTGGAAGGAAGAAGGAAGGAAAGGAGGAAGGAAGGAAGGAAGAAGAAAGGAAAGGAGGGAGGAAGAAAGGAAGGGAGGAAGGAAAGGAGGAAGGAAAGAAGGAAGGGAGTAAGGTAGGGGGAGGAAAGAAAGAAAGAAGGAGGGAGGGAGGAATGGAGGAAGGAAGGAGGGAAGGAAAGAAGAAGGAAAGAAAGAGAGAAGGAGGGAGGGAGGAAAGAATGAACAGTCAAAAGAGACGGGGTCAATTTGACCCGGGAGGACGACAGGAAGGTTAATAAGCAGGTTTGTTCTTATTTCTTTGCAATGAGACCAACAAAACCAACATAAAACCAAATTGCACTACACTTTCTGCAAGATACTGAAAACATTTCCTTCATATTAGTATAAAAACAAGACGTTGGAATAACTAAACTTTAATTATGTAATAATATAATCAGTGTTTCTTTTCCACTGTTGCAGTTTTTTTCATGTGGCTTCAGCTCAGCCTGAAACACGATGCCCACTTTGTGTCTTACAGAAGAAACATTTGCATGTTTGGTTTTCTGAGCTGAGCAGGTGGGAGATGAGGCTTTTTCTTTTCTGAATAACATGTAAAACTATTTTCCAGGTCTGTTTTGCCTCCTGACTCAGAAATAGGAGTTAAAAAAAAAAAAAATCAAGGGATGAATCCAAAAATAGGCTCATAAGATTATAGTTAGTATAGTTATCTTATTTTTATTTCACACAAACACAAACAAAGAAAATCTATTTCTATGTTACATAATAGTGTGTTAGGAAGTTAAAAACTCAACAAAAGCCACTTTAACACAATGTATGATATTTGTTTCTATCCTACAGAAGCACATACACATTAACATCAAGGGAGATTAACTTCTTCTTCTACTCTATTACATTTAAGAAGGAAATATGCTTTACACACAAGATACTTCTCAGATCAATATTGAACATATCAATTTACAAAATATATGTATTGTCATAGATCAGACTATCCAAATGAGATCTATATTCTGGGGCCATTTTGTTTTTTCATTTTATAAAAAATAGTATAATAATCTGTGCTTTACTTTTGATACTTTAAACTCATATTACTCCCAGTACTTCTGTACTTGTAATTAAGTCTGAATCTGAATGCAGGAGTAACTTTAAGAGGATTTTTTTCATTTAAGCATTACTATAATATACTATACTATAATAAATAGTATTATTGAAGTAAAAGACCTCGGTACTTTTTAACCACTGCAGTCCTGGAAACCATGAACTGTGTTTTTTTTTTTACATTTGTATACTGTGAGTACAAACATGATACACGATGCAAATTAGTGATCTTTAAAGATGTTGGTAGATTTTAGTCAAAGCCAAGCTAGCTGTGCCTCCAGAGTGGTATGCTAAGCTAGGCTAACCAGTATTTATGTACAGGTTAAATAAATAAGCATATTAATCAGTGAGTTGCTATCTCCAGTTTTTATGCTAAGCTAGGCTAAGTATTATTTATGTACAGGTTAAATAAATCAGCATATTAATCAGTGAGTTGCTAGCTCTAGTTTTTATGCTAAGCTAGGCTAACCATTATTTATGTAGGCTACAGGTTAAATAAATAAGCATATTAATCAGTGAGTTGCTATCTCCAGTTTTTATGCTAAGCTAGGCTAAGTATTATTTATGTACAGGTTAAATAAATAAGCATATTAATCAGTGAGTTGCTATCTCCAGTTTTTATGCTAAGCTAGGCTAAGTATTATTTATGTACAGGTTAAATAAATCAGCATATTAATCAGTGAGTTGCTAGCTCTAGTTTTTATGCTAAGCTAGGCTAACCATTATTTAGGTACAGGTTAAAAAAATCAGCATATTAATCAGTGAGTTGCTGTCTCCAGTTTTTATGCTAAGCTAAGCTAACCGTTATTTAGGTACAGGTTGAAAAAATCAGCATATTAATCAGTGAGTTGCTAGCTTCAGTTTTTATGCTAAGCTATGCTAACCATTATTTAGGTAAAGGTTAAAAAATCAACATATTAATCAGTGAGTTGCTATCTCCAGTTTTTATGCTAAGCTAAGCTAACCATTATTTAGGCACAGGTTAAATAAATCAGGATATTAATCAGTGAGTTGCTAGCTCCAGTTGTTATGCTAAGCTAAGCTAACCATTATTTGGGTACAGGTTAAATAAATCAGGATATTAATCAGTGAGTTGCTAGCTCTAGCTCACAACTCCAGCTCTGTAGCCTACTGATCACACATACATGACTCTGATCTTCTCATTTCACCTTCGTGTATTTCAAAATGATGATCAGCTCTTAAAAAGTGACTACATGTTTACATAATAGGATTTTAATAATTTTTATAAGCAAAGCATTATAGAGTAGGCTATATCATAGGTTCAGATAAGTTATGATCTGAATGGTTTCTACTCTGCCTGTGTTTTGGAGATCGGTGTTTGCGTCTCTTTCCTCCAGCAGCTCATCTGTCTGAAGCGGGACAGGTAGAACATCGGGCCGATGTACAGGCCGAAGTTTGGGAACGCCAGCAACAACTGCACGATGTTGCATTGCTTAGGGCTCATGTGCTTCCCATGTTTGGCCACTTCCAGCACTATGTATGGCACCAGAGCCATCAGAGGAGAATACGCCAACACCGACGGCACCATCACAGCCAAAATGTTCTTCAGAGCTCGTCTCTTCAGCGGCACGTTGGCGCCTGAACCCTCGCCCGGTCCACTCCGACACAACACCCGCACAATACCCAGCAAGCACAGGAGCATGACGAGGAACAGCAGAGAGATGGTGATGGACAGGTACAGAGCGATGTTGAACACACCGAAGAAATATCCTAACAACGCCACGGCTACGGTGAGGATCCAAGCACAAGCGCATAAGAATATACGGCATTCCCGCCTCCTGAATCTCAGGTAGGTAACGGGGCAAGCCACCGCCATGTAACGCTCCAAACACATGAACGTCAACAGCAACGGGCAGCCGAAGATATTCAGAGCAACGATGGCTTCTCTGGCAGAGTGAGCTGTATGAAAGCCCCCATGTAGGATGGTGTAGATGTCCAGAGGCAGACCGAGGCAGTAGAGGATGTTCATGACCGAGACGTTGAGCGCCAGAACCTCCGACGCCGACATCGCCGCCTTCCTGCTCAGCAGCATCAACATCAGGGCGACGTTAGCTGGCAAGGCGCTCACCAGTATTACGATCTTGATTCCAAACCAGCACATTTTGTCAGTTTGCAAGTGACAGTCGGTCATCTGTGTGAAACTCATCATAGACATATGAAACCACCAAAACGAGTCGTAATCACCTTCCAGGGCTCCAAAGAGAGAATCATTACGGCTAATGTTACGCTCACTGACGGACGAAGTCGTGTTGCTATTTCCCATCATGAGGAGCGTCCTAAAGAGAAGAGGGAGTTTCTGAGTTATTTACTACAGAGTTTCTTCAGAGGGAACAAATAATACTTTATGTGCACAAGTTATTAATTCTCTTGATTTATAGTTCTCTATCTTTCCGCCTTTCCCTCAGCAAATATCTTTGTTGTGACACATTCAGTCAGCCGGTAATTTGAAGATGATGAACAAAACAGTTATGGAGAGCTCCAGTTAGAGGCTGCACTACTTATGAACTGGATGATCTGCAGTATGATCAATGATTTCACTGAGAAAGAGTCTGTTATACTGTAGCATATCTTTAAAGTCTGTGTAAAGTGAATTCATTGATATATTGCTAATCACATTATACATGTTAGAAAACTGCACCTGAAAACATCACTATGTAATAATGAGTGTTAAACTTTTTTTTCACCATTTCTGTGTAGATGAGGATTTTAATATAATTTATAATATTATAATTGATCATTTAAAGTTAATAGGTTAAGTTAAGGTTTGGTTAATGTTGTGTTTAATAACTATAACTTCATGGTATGTCACAGATCTCATTCTAACTCAAACTGTACTAAATTACTGTACTGTTTTTTGTTGTTGTTGTTTTTTCTCCTATAATTTCTATTTTGCCATAAACCACTGCCTATTTGTTTTGGTTCGCTATTTTAACATGTTCAAAATAAACTTCACTAACTAGAAGTTGGATTTTGTAATATTGTGAGATAGCAGAAGTCTTGTCTTTTCCTGGTTTTAAAGGCGGCATTACAGCAAAATTATGTAATTTTCTGAATTCACAAGATTGTTCTAGCTGTTCTATTATTTTCCTTTTACCCACTTTGTCATTATATCCAAATTACTGATGATTATTTAGCAAAAATCTCATAGTCATCCCTCCAATATTGCTGCAATAGCGATATTGAGTTATTTGGTAAAGAATATTGTGATATATGATTTTATCTATATCGCCCAGCCCTAGCACGAAGAACACTAAAATTAGGATTAGTGGGTTGTTTACGAAGATAATCCATAAAGATAACATTGCAGCTTTCTTAAAATTTGCAGGTGCTTAATTAAAAAATTGCACCAAAATCCAGATTGTGTTGTGTCTTCAATTTCAGACTGAAAAGCAGCTTCTCACGTCCTTCATGATCAGTAAACTTCAGACTCTCTGGTTCTGTTTGTTCTCTTGTGCTGATTGAGACAAATTGAGCAGAAACTTGAGCATACACTGACCTTCAGGAGGAAGATGGATGTCTGTTCTGTGCTGTTAAAGAGTCTCTCTAGTTACTCCTCCTCATCCTTTATAACTAGAAACAAAGGAGCAATGGCCTGACCCTCCCAGGATTAAAGTTTTGCATAAAGAAGTGGTGGTCCATTTGTTTGTGTGCGGGGGTGTGTTTTTCTGATTGTGAAACATTATCCAGCATGCAAATGTCCCTCCGGAAAATGCTGCACTGGTGGGTGAGCGGCTGACATTTTCTTGACATTATATTTACATTTTGTTTACCTGATGCTTTTATCCAGACGGAGCACCTGAGGTAGAAGGGTGCAGGGTTTTTTTTTTGCTTGAAGACGCTAAAGCAGAGCATTGGTCATTAATGGATTAGACTTTGTCCTCATGTCTTGTTTGATATACAACTAAATTAAATCCCACCCCATCCTTTTAAAGTGGTTTTCTGATGTTTTTTCCTTATGCTGCATTTCATCAGCTCTCAGTAAGAAATCAGAGGAGGGAGGGGAAAAAAAGCTCAAAAACTTCCCTGATGATCATCACATTTTAAAGTTTTCTTCAGTATCAAAGAAACCCAGTGTTATGTTAAATGTCCGTACATGTATGGGAACACTGCACACAGAAACTGCTAATTGCTGATTCAGCAGACTTTTAATGGAGCAAAAAATGTGCAAAAATCAGCTAAAAAATGGGGTCCGAAAGAGAACAGCAGCACCCATCTGTAGCTGACATTACAACAGCACACTGATGAGCTTTTATGGGCTCTTGCTCCTCTGATGGCTTTTTCTCTCTCATTATATCGGTTCTCCAGTAGATCTATAGACGGATTTCTGTATACAAGGAATTCCGGAGCAGGAGATAAATAGCTGATAGATTATTTTAAAAAGTATTATTTTGCTTTGCTAGTAATGTTTGAGAAAAACTGCTGTGAAAAATCAATAATTTCTTACTGCAATAATCATTAAAAAAATCAGATCAAAATGTTGGAGGAAGTGACTTATGGAGCTTTATAGTGTAGTATTTCTAAAATAGGGGTCTGGCAGCATTATTGACTAAAGGCCCATTTATGCTCAACGTTAAATACGGATACAGACGGAGCCTTCTGTCCGTGCTCTGCGTTCATTTCGTCCGTATTTCTCATAGACTGTATAAAAGAAATGGACGTAACATCCGTGACGTCACCCATTGGTTTGTGGACTGCTGCTCGGAAGCCAATAGTATCGAATCTAGGCAGCGCCATCTTGAAAATTTCAGGTGCATGCTGGGAAAAATAAAAACACGGATTCTACTTATATGGGCATGAGGCGGAGTCATGGACGGACGTATGGGCGGGACCAACGGCGGAGCGGGGAGGCTGCGATTGGTTGCGAGGGCTGGATTTCGAGGACATTGGTCAATCAACCTGTCAATCACAACGTAGCCACGTAGCCTGCTTTATCGTCAAAAATAAAATCAGGGAGGCCAAAATGTCCCAAATGAACATCATACTGCATTGAAGAAGGCTTTAAACTAGCGATTGAGACCATAAACACATTTTGAAAACGTTTACTGAGGTTAGAAATCAAGTGAGAAGTTGGTGAATTCTCCATTGACTTGTATAGAGACGGTCACCCCCTGGTGGCCTTTTGATAGAATGCAGCTCTAAGTTACTTCCACATTGGCTTCTTTTCAGAGGACCAGAACTCCCGGCCTGGTATTTCTGCACGTTTCCATAAAGATTACAGATACGTACCATACGGAGCAGTACCACCGGAAACCATGGGGGGGCAGTGTTGCTGTCACTACTCAATACGTAGCTCTAGTGAGACACAAAGAAGAAATAACAATGGAGGAACTTTCTGAGGAGAGGTTGTACGAGTTGGTTAGAAACTTTAACCTTCCTGTCACCCTCCCCTCTCTTTCCTCCCTTCCTTCCTCCCTCCTTCTCTCTTTCTTTCCCCTACCTTCCTCCCTTCCTTCCCTTCTTCCTTCCCTCTTTCCTACCTCCCACCTTTCCTTCCTCCCTCCCTTCCTCCCTCCTTCCTTTCTTCCTTCGTTCTTTCCTCTGTCCTTTGTTCCTTCCTTCCTCTTTTCCTTTCTCCGTCCCTCCCTCCTTCCTTCCTTCTTTCTTTCTTTCTTCCTTCCCTCCTTCCTTCCTTCCTCCCTCCCTTCTTTCCTTCCTTCTTCCCCCTTTCCTTCTTTCTTCCTCCTTTCCTTCCTTCCTCCCTTCCTTTCTTGACTCAAGGACAACAGGAGGGTTAAACCTATCGTTTTTGTCTTTTATGCAAGAGGAACATTATCAATATCTCCTCCACAGTCGCCATGTTTGTTTTTGACTCGGTGCTGCCCCCTGGTGGATGTATCGGTTAACATCCATGCCAACGTAAAGGACGCATGGAAGTATGTGAGCAGTATACACAATACCCCATAATGAGAAAGTGAAAAAGGTTTTTCAGAAATTCATGCAAATTCCACACTTATACACGTGATATTTCAGTTTTTTTATTTTTTTATTTCTAAAAACCCTTTTGGCTTTGTCATTATGGGGTATTGTGTGTAGATTGATGAGGAAAAAAAGTGAAGGGGTGTGAATACTTTTCCGGGTGCACTGTACATATAAATATTTAAATATAACTTTGAGCACATGTTTCTCATGTTCATAAAATGAAATTAAAATATCAATATAGTTATAAGATAGGCAGCATACTACATTAAAGGAAGTGTGTGTGTGTGTGTGTGTGGAGGGGGGGCTTATATTGCCCCAGGGCCCCGTAATCAGTAGGTCCGCCCCTGCATAACTTTTTACGCTGTAAACACTTTCTCTTTTGATCCAGGAAGCAGAGCTGGCAATGCAGTCACATTCAACCAATGACCTGCAGATCAAACAATTGGTGCAGATTTAATTTGGTTCTTTTTTTTTGACTCACTTCTGCGACCGAGTTCAGGAAACAGCTGCAGCGACTCATTCAAGGTAAGTCCGACCTGAAAATACGCTTTTAACACTCTGGAAATGATTTCAATGTTGCTGCTAAGTTGTTAGATATCGGACTGTAGAAGTTACTTTTAGTTGTATTCACGCAGAGTAAAGTTAAAGTAAGTTCAGCATCTCAGCAGTGGAGCCTCCGTGTTTAGTTTATAACCAAAGTAGGTTACAGAAGTATTTACTTAAAAGTATTTCCTTATTGCTAAACGCAACTGAAGTAGAAGTACAAATACTGCCATAGACGTAAAAGTCCTGCATGAACAATCCTACTACAGTAAAAGTACTGCAGTATTATGAGTGATGTAGTATGCAGTATTACAGTAAAAGTACTGCAGTATTATAGTGATGTAGTATGCAGTATTACAGTAAAAGTACTGCAGTATTATGAGCGATGTAGTATGCAGTATTACAGTAAAAGTACTGCAGTATTATGAGCGATGTAGTATACAGTATTACAGTAAAAGTAGTGATATATTATTATATATGACATCATTAGATTATTAATAGTGAAGCATCAGTGTTAGAGCAGCATGTTACTGTTGTAGCTGCTGGAGGTGGAGCTAGTTTATACTACTTTATATACAGTTAGCTAGTTTATACTACTTTATATACAGTTAGCTAGTTTACACTACTTTATATACAGTTAGCTAGTTTACACTACTTTATATACAGTTAGCTAGTTTATACTACTTTATATACAGTTAGCTAGTTTATACTACTTTATATACAGTTAGCTAGTTTATACTACTTTATATACAGTTAGCTAGTTTACACTACTTTATATACAGTTAGCTAGTTTATACGACTTTATATACAGTTAGCTAGTTTACACTACTTTATATACAGTTAGCTAGTTTATACTACTTTATATACAGTTAGCTAGTTTACACTACTTTATATACAGTTAGCTAGTTTATACGACTTTATATACAGTTAGCTAGTTT
This sequence comes from Scomber japonicus, assembly GCF_027409825.1. Lineage (NCBI taxonomy): Eukaryota > Metazoa > Chordata > Actinopteri > Scombriformes > Scombridae > Scomber > Scomber japonicus. Next base: position 5,111,051 of record NC_070582.1, on the reverse strand, counting down.
ATACGACTTTATATACAGTTAGCTAGTTTACACTACTTTATATACAGTTAGCTAGTTTACACTACTTTATATACAGTTAGCTAGTTTATACTACTTTATATACAGTTAGCTAGTTTATACTACTTTATATACAGTTAGCTAGTTTACACTACTTTATATACAGTTAGCTAGTTTACACTACTTTATATACAGTTAGCTAGTTTATACTACTTTATATACAGTTAGCTAGTTTATACTACTTTATATACAGTTAGCTAGTTTATACTACTTTATATACAGTTAGCTAGTTTATATTATTTTATATACAGTTAGCTAGTTTATATTACTTTATATACAGTTAGCTAGTTTATATTACTTTATATACAGTTAGCTAGTTTATACTACTTTATATACAGTTAGCTAGTTTATATTATTTTATATACAGTTAGCTAGTTTATACTACTTTATATACAGTTAGCTAGTTTATATTACTTTATATACAGTTAGCTAGTTTATATTACTTTATATACAGTTAGCTAGTTTATACTACTTTATATACAGTTAGCTAGTTTATATTATTTTATATACAGTTAGCTAGTTTACACTACTTTATATACAGTTAGCTAGTTTATACTACTTTATATACAGTTAGCTAGTTTATACTACTTTATATACAGTTAGCTAGTTTAGTCAGTGGTTCCCAACCTAGGGGTGGGGCCCCTCCAAAGGGTCAGCAGATAAATGTGAGGGCTGCTGAGATGATTAATGGGAGAGGAAAGACGAAATAACTAAGTTCTGATACACAAATGTGTTTTCAGTTTTTGGACTTTTTCTCTAATCTTTGATTTTTGCTGAAATATTGGATCATTTGAACATTTATTGAAATGAAAGCATGTGAGAAGTTTAGAGGGAAAAATCACTATTTGGTGGAGCTGTTAACAACTCATAGACATCTGAAATGTGAGCCTGACTACACACTGCTTTTTGTAAGACGTCAAAAGACAAAAAGGTTTAAAAGCTTTTTTTATTCATTCACAAGCGCCTCCTAGTGTTGTAATTCAAAATGCTCATCAATCAGAAGTTATTAAAGCAAATTAAAATCATAAAACTAACATTACAATGCAATACATCACAATATGTAGTTGCTTTAGTCATCTCTGTCTTTTTCTCTGTAAAGCATTTCTGTTGATTTGACATTCGAGTAAAGAAAGCTCATTTCTGTTGTTTCCAGCTATTGAAAATGGCGAGCACGATGCCTGTGGACGACATGGAGGGGAATGAGTTGTTGCAGCTGCTCGATGCATACTGCTGCATGAGGTCAGGGCAGAGGTCCAAATGGGAAAGGATCATCACCTGCAGCGATCGCAGCATGGACACACCAGCATATTTTGAAGGATTGGAGTCAGACTGGAGTATGATTGAGTTCGATAGCATGAGCTTACCAAAACGTGAAGGATTGGATTCAGTCAGAGGAAGGAGTCGGTCCAACAGCCCTCGTCACACGGGCATAGAAACAGATCATATAGTATTCCAGTCAGCAGGTGGGGCAGGTAAGCAGCATTTCTTCCACAGAGTTTGACTCATTTTCATTCTTCAGTTGAGTTTTTTCCACATTGATCATTTCCTATCAAATGCTTTTTATTCTCAGGTAAATCTTCAGACAGGACTCGGACGGTCGTGGCAGGTCGGCTCGTGGAGATCGCTGACTCGGCACCGATCCCCGACATGCATGTTGAAGACCAAGACGGTGAGCGTCTCTCGAACTTGGTTATGAACTGATAGTCGTACATGCATATTAGTTTAGTGATTTTAATTAATGATGTGATTGCTGACTGCAGGTCCTTTAACCTTCCTGTCGTCCTCTCGGGTCAAATTGAGATAGGAATAGATTTTATACTAATTTCCTGGATTCATTTTCAGCTATTTAACAGTTAATTATGAGGACTTTTTTTATAGAGAGAGGTTGCAAGTTGGTACAGATGATAAGAAATAAAAGCAGTGAAAAGTGTTTATGTGTCAAACCACAGACTAACAAATCAGGTTGTGTGAAACTCTGTAATGAGCACATTTCCTGTTCCCTGCTGTAGCAGTCACACCGCAGCTACTTTTAGGAAATTAGAGCAAAAAACCAGATATGGTAATATATATCATTTGACACACAAAACTGAACACTGAAAACTGAGTATTAGTCTCTTAGGCCTTGGTAATATATCAACATTATAGACTAGATATCGTCTTAGAAGTTGGATATCTTAGTATCGTGGTATAGCAGAAGTGTCTTTTCCTGGTTTTAAAGGCGGTGTTACAGTAAAAGTATGTAATTTTCTGAACTTAGCCGATTCTTCTAGCTGTTCTCTTATTTGCCTTTTATTCACTTTGTCATTATATTCACATTACTAATGATTATTTGGTGAAAGCACCAATAGTCATCCCTACAATATTGTTCTGATATCGATATCAAAGTATTTAGTCAATAATATTGTAATAATTGATTTTATCTATATCGCCCCGCCCTAGAACAACTACATATGAACCCAAACATAATGAGTTCTGATTTTTAAAAATAATTTGCATTAAATTGCATCATTCTCTCTGTAAAACATCCTAAAGATAAACAGTTTAACACCAGCAAAGTACTCAGAAATGTAAAAGGAAATTAGTAAAATGAGATGTATCTTTATTGATCCAACTAGGCATGGGCCGGTATGAGATTCTGGCGGTATGATAACCATAAGCAGAAATATCACGGTTTCATGGTATGGTGGTATTGTGATTACAGCTCTAAAATGTTCCTAAAAGGAAGAAAAATAAAGACGCACGTTAATTTAACCTGAATATACACTGTAATGACAGTGTGAGGGGTCGTGATACTCTACACTGCAGCTGCACCACCTGAGGGATGACACCTGACAGAAGATTTGGTGGTTTTGGTTATTGTGGCTTTTTCAAATCGCAGTATACCTTGAAAACGGTTATCATCCCATGCCTAGATCCAATTCAAATTCACACAAGCAGTATTTATTATTTATATAATAAAATACTATATACAGTAGAACAATCTCTCTGTGTAAATAATTCTGCAGTATGTAAATGAGGAGTTGTAAAATAAGCCGACGTCTCTTCATCAAAGCTTTTCTTTCTCCTCACTGTTTATTTTATTAGTGAAGATCAATAGAGAAACAAAACGCAGGTATTATTAATATTAATGATACAACGTCTGATCTCGAGTTAACGTGCTTCTCTGCAGCGGAAACATGCATCATGAATTTGATTAAAATGTCATTGAACCCGAACTCTCGTTTTAACAGTATTTCATGAAGCGATCTGCTCATGTGTGTCAGTTTTTAATCAGTTTTCTTGTTTTGCTGCAGAAATCGTTCAGAGACTGGTGACGTTGCTGAAATCATCTGGGGATAACATCAATGACAAGGTGTGACAAGCTGAGCGTATTATTCAAGATTTGTCAATGCAGCCCGCTTTTAATACACTTTAGAGCCACGAGAAAGATTTTAATTGAATTATTATTCATTAATCATGTGATTAACAACTTTTTTTTAAAGCTAAATGATGAAAATTCTCTTGTTTCAGCTTTTTTAGGGCTGCGTTCACACTGCAGGCCAATCTGATTCAACTCTGACCTTTAGGCCTGACTGTCCGCACTGTTTTTATAAAGTGTCCAAATCGGATTTGGCTCTGTTCAGACTGGGCCACATTAATGACCAATCTGACAGGTTGCCATGGCAACATTGTCAGAGCGGAGGCGTCTTTGTGTGATGTCATATAATTGCGACAGCGACAACAAACCCTCAAGCTTCTCTTGAACCGAGCCATCTCCCCAAAGATTAACAATATGGTTTGGTCCTCTGTCCATGGACTGATGTTTACGACGTCCTCCGTTGCCTCCAGTAATATCACCTAGCAACAACAACTGGAATAAGTCCTCCAGTGATATCACCTAGCAACAACAACTGGAATAAGTCCTCCAGTGATATCACCTAGCAACAACAACTGGAATAAGCGCGGTTCTGGTGTCGCATAGAGTGACGTAGCGTAGAAACGTAAGCATAGAGACGTCACGGACAGTAAAATCAGATATGAGTGTTTGGAGCTGTTCAGACTCAGACACATCTGTCCAAATGTGATTTGAAACTTCCTCCCAAAGGTGGTTTCAATCTGGTTTGCAAAAATCGGATCTCATGTGATTTATGACTGTTTAGACTTCAGCATCTGGTTCCAATCTAGATGGGCTAAAAATCGGATTTTGGCTTGCAGTGTGAACGTAAATTACATTATTATTGTGAACCTAAATGTCTAATCTCTATAATCTTTAGTATTTTATGACAATAAACTGAATACTTTTGGGGGTTTGACTGCTTGTGGGGAAAAAGCTAAATAATAACCATGATTTCCTCCCTAAAACTCTTATATATAACATCAGATGCCCTTTCTGTCACATCAGATCAAGCAGAACCCGTTCCTCCAGCAGCAGCTCAGCTCCATGACCTACGACACGTTTGCTAAGTTGACCTCCAGCGTGCAGAGCCTCGTCCAACCGGAGGGCCGGGCGGCGGCGGCGGCGGCTGCAGCGTCTGATAGGAGGATCCAGCAGCAGAAGATCGCCTTGGCCTTCGAGGTGACCAGCAGGCTATCGGCCATGGAAGTCATCCCAAGGAGGAGAGTGCTGAGCTTTGCCGATCAGTACATCCAGCAGCATCACCAGGACTGGCTGCAGCAGCAGGGAGGCTGGGTGAGATTCAAGATTCAAGATTCAAAACTTTATTGCCATGTTGACATAGTCGATTGGAATTTGTTGCAGCGGGTCTCACAAATACATCAACATTCACTCTCAGCATACCAGGATAAAAACAAGTGCATAAATAAGATAAATAAAATCCAAGTAAAAGTAAAAATAGAATAAAACACAAGTAGATACATAAGTAAAAATAAAACAAAACAGGAGCAATAAAAATGAGCAAGTAGATATTGAATTTAAGAGAACATGAAACAATAAAGTTTTTAGCCCTGATTTAAAAGAGCTGACAGTTTGAGCAGACATCAGATCAGCATAGTAACTAAATGCTGCCTCACTTTGTTTGGTTCTTGTTCTTGGGACACACAACAGCTCGGTTCCAGATGACCTGAGGGGCCTGGATGCTTCGTAGGGAATTAATAGATCTAGCATATATTTTGCAGGCAGGGAGTTCTGGTCCTCTGAAATGAGGCCAACGCGGAAGTAACTTAGAGCTGCATTCTATCAAAAGGCCACCAGGGGGCGACCGTCTCTATACAAGTCAATGGAGAATTCACCAACTTCTCACTTGATTTCTAACCTCAGTAAACGTTTTCAAAATGTGTTTATGGTCTCAATCGCTAGTTTAAAGCCTTCTTCAATGCAGTATGATGTTCATTTGGGACATTTTGGCCTCCCTGATTTTATATGTGATGATAAAGCAGGGTATGCATTAGGGCGTGGCTACATCCTGATTGACAGGTTGATTGACCCAATGTCCTCGAGATCCAACCCTCGTAACCATAGCAACCTCCCCGCTCCGCCCACGGCCCCGCCTCATGCCCATATAAGTAGAATCCATGTTTTTATTTTTCCCAGCATGCACCTGAAATGTTCAAGATGGTGCTGCCTAGATTCGAAACTATTGGCTTCCGAGCAGCAGTCCACAAACCAATGGGTGACGTCACGGATGTTACGTCCATTTCTTTTATACAGTCTATGCTATTTTGGTCCAAGACCGTTCAGTGTTTTGTAGACCAGCAATCAGATTTTAAAATCTATCCTTTGACTCACAGAAAGCCAGTGTAGTCGTGTAGTGTAACCACAAAAGAATGAAAACACTTTGTTGTTGTGTTCAAAAGGTGAAAAGGATGAGGATGTTAGTCAGGATGTTTCTGAGCGTTCTCTGTTCTCCGTCTCATACAGAAGGAAGCGTTTGAAAACGTCGACTGAGCTGCGACTGAGAGGAAGAAAACCTGCAAGGATGCGAAGGTCATGATGCTGTGAACATCTCTAACATTTCATTTAGTTTTTACCTTTTCAATCAGATGACTTTTTTTTTTTTTTTACACTGATTTTTTTAAGAGACAGGCGGTAAAACGGCTTGTTAATAGACAGAGGCTGAACTGAGGGGGCTGCAAAACGGGCCAGTATAAGATAAATAAGGAGTTTTTAACTGTGATATTCCTGTAGAGCCCCAAAATATATAAATATAGAGCTGAAGATGAGCAGAATAAGTCCTCTTAAATGGTTTTAAATAAGAGAAATAAGGGTACTTGGTCCTTACCCTAACTCAAATATGTTAGGAGTCCATTGTTCTGATTTCAGTGTGATATTAATGTGACAGTGACACGGTGCTATAAGAAATCCTCCAAGGCCGAGCTTGACTCTATCTGAAAGGTTGTTTAGTGACGTCTGAGCTTAACTGGAGACATTATTGCCTCAAACTTACTACTTTTTATAAACTGTGTGGATCATGAGGTACATATATATGATCTAAATTTACCCATTAAGACTTTGTGAGATCATACCTGTTTGTGTAAGTGTCCATTTTTTCAGGCAATGACAATAAATGCTTTTTTAACTTGTGTGTGTTTTTGCAAGCTGTAGAGAAAGGGTCAACTAAACAGCGTGCTCTTTCTCTCTTAAAAAGATAATTATATTTTTGTTTTGTATTTTTGTATTTGTATAATTGTGTAATGGATTAAAGAGTGTGTATAACTGCTTCAATGGGTAACAATGGTTAATGCTCTCTATCTCTTCTGCCTTCCTGTTGTCTTCAACTTTTGTCCTCTTGGGTCAATTTTTACTGTTAAAGCATAAAGTGTAAATAATCACTCAATTCTGTGTGTTAGACCTTTTTTAGTCAGCTTCATTCCAATTTATTACACTAATTTGTGGAAATTATGCTCATTTTAATAAGATTATACCTCATTTTTGAGTTAAATAAAAGCAGAACTGTAAGATCAGAGGAGAATATGTTGATGGATTATGACAAACTGATGAAGTTCAGTCAGGATACAGTTTTTAAACCATTTTAAATATTTGTCCTGTTGGGTAAAACTTGATCCAATCTGGTTTGACTGTTTATAATAAAGCAGAAAGTACAAATTAGTAGTTAGTATTGAGGATTATACTTGCAAAGGATGTAGTATGGAACCATCCATGTGATTTTCAAGCAATTAGATGAAATAAATCCATATTTCTGATATAAAAGCAGGACGACATGAGGGTTAAGTGAGCTGTGCACAAATTTCCACCACAAACCTGAACCTGAAACGCTGAATCTGAACCCTAAATCAGGCCTTTAACCCTCCTGTTGTCCTCAGGTGAAGGAAGGACAGGAGGGAGAGGATGAGGAAGGGAGGAAAGAAAGAAGGAAGGAAAAGAGTAAGGAGCGAGGGAGGGAGGGAAGAAGGAAGGAAGGAAAGGAGGGAGGAAGGAAGAAAGGAAAGAAGGAAAAGAGTAAGGAGGGAGGAAGGAAGGAAGGAAGGAAAGAAGTAAGGAGGGAGGGAGGAAGAAAAGGAGAAAGGAAAAGAGGACGGAAGGAAGGAAAGGAGTAAGGAGGGAGGAAGGAAGGAAGGAAAGGAGTAAGGAGAGAGGAAGGAAGGAAGGAAAGAAGTAAGGAGGTTGGGAGGGAGGAAGAAAAGGAGGAAGGAAAAGAGGACGGAAGGAAGGAAAGGAGTAAGGAGGGAGGGAGCAAGGAAGGATGGAAGGAAGGAAAGGAGTAAGGAGGGAGGAAGGAAGGAAAGGAGGGAGGGAGGGAGGGAGGAAGAAAAGGAGGAAGTAAAAGAGGACGGAAGGAAGGAAAGGAGTAAGGAGGGAGGGAGGAAGAAAAGGAGGAAGTAGAAGAGGACGGAAGGAAGGAAAGCAGTAAGGAGGGAGGGAGGGAGCAAGGAAGGATGGAAGGAAGGAAAGGAGTAAGGAGGGAGGGAGCAAAGAAAGAGGGAAGAAGGGGAAGAACGAAGGAAAGATTAAAAGATTAAAGAAAGAGGGAGGAAGGAAGGAAAGGAGGAACAGTCAAAAAATGTCCTCAATGAAGAAATGTCCTCAGTGTGATGGTTTAAATGAAACTGTAACCATAGAAACAAAGACACACACACACACACACACCAACAAGAAAACAAATAAACACAGAGGAATATGCTTCACAACAAACATAAATAGTTTTTTTTAATGCATCATATTTTACACTTTTATATTTCTTCTCTAAATATCTGCACTGTACAGGAACCAAAGTCACAAGGTTTCCACCAGTTTCCAAACATTAACGTTACAGGATGTTTTCTGCTGTTTGATTATTTAGTTTGTTTGTTTTGTCCACTTTGGATTAAAAGTAGGATCGTCATGGTGAGCTTTGACTGTGTGTGTTTTTTTTTAACCCTCCTGTTGTCCTCGATGAAAGGGAGGGAGGAAGAAGGAAAGGAGGGAGGATGGAAGGGAGGAAAGGAGGGAGGAGGGAGGAAGGAAAAGGGAAGGAAAGGAGGGAGGGAGGGACGAAAAGAGGGAGGGAGGGAGCAAGGAAAGGAGGGAGGGAGGAAGGAAGAAGGAAGGCAAGGAGGGAGGGAGGGAGGAAGATGGAAAGAAGAGAGGAAGAAGAAAGGGAAGGAGGAAGGAAGGAAGGAAATGAGGGAAGGAGGAAGGAAGGGAGGAAGGAAGAAAGGAAAAGAGGAAGGGAGGAAGGAAGGAAAGGACAGAGGAAATAAGGAAGGGAGGAAGGAAAGGAAGGAAGAAGGAAGGGAAGGAGGAAGGGAGGACAGAAGGAAGGATGGAAAGAGAGAAGGAGGGAGGAAGGAAAGAAGGAAGGGAGGAAGGAAGGAAAGAAGGAACAGTCAAAACAGACGGGTTCAATTTGACCCGGGAGGACGACAGGAGGGTTAAATCTTTACAATGAGAAAAAAAAAGAAATGGGGGAAAACCTGCAGGAATCATTAGTGAACGGTTTAATTTGAGCTTCATATTCCCATGTAGGTGTTCATCTTCCCCAGAGCGTCGCACACGGTGTTGAGGTCGCTGCGTAGGTCCTGCACCACGTTCTCGATGCCTCTGGTGTCTTTGAGCAGGTCGACGCTCTGAGTGTACGGGTTGTAATACACGGAGAACGGCCTCTTTATCGTCTTAGCGAACTCCCTGTCAGAGCGAGAGAGAGAGAGACAGAGAGACAGAGAGAGCGAGAGAGACATAGAGAGAGAGAGAGAAACAGAGAGAGGGAGAGGCAGAGAGAGAGAGGGAGAGACAGAAAGAGAGAGGCAGAGAGAGAGAGGGAGAGACAGAGAGAGAGAGAGAGAGGGAGAGAGAGAGAGAGGCAGAGAGAGAGAGAGAGAGAGAGCGAGAGAGAGAGGCAGAGAGAGAGAGGGAGAGACAGAGAGAGAGAGAGAGAGAGAGAGAGAGAGAGAGAGAGAGCGAGAAACCTCGTCAACACAGCGGAGACAGAGCATCTCATAAAGTGAATTCAGACATTTTCTTCTAAACACATTAAATAGGTCATAAATGTATTTCTAAAAAAGGTGTAAAAAGCATTTCAACCATTTAGATTTGAATTGTGGAGCTAGGCTTCACAAACTGTGTTTCAAGATTTCTGTGTTCAGGATTTAGTGATTAGCATAAACCCGCCCCTGCTGCTGTAGAGGTATAAATACATTCACCACACACTACTACTACTACTACAGTCTACAGTTAGCCAGTTAGCTGAGTTAGCCGCTGAGTTAGCCACCAAGCTAGCAGCCGAGCTAGCAGCAGAAAGCTCTCAGACGTAGCGTCCATGTTTCTGGTAGAGGTGGTGACTTTGATTGACAGGTGACACTTGGTAGGGGGCGGGGTTTCAGCGGACTCGGCGGCCACGCCCACAGCGTTTGGGAGCAGAGAAAGAGGCTGATTTTTACACAACTTTGAAGCCTAATTTCATATATTTGGCGATTTTTTTAATCATTCAAATTTGGCAGGGTGGTTAACAACACACTTTTCTGTGATATGTCAAACTCAGAACACATATTTATTCTTACTTTACACGGACTTTAAATGTGTCTTAACTAATCCAGGCTAACATGCTTGTTTACCTCATCTTCTCCTTGGCCTCCTCGAAGCTCTCCGAGACAAAGTAAACGTCCTGGAAGGTGGTGATGAGACACTCCTGGTTGCAGGTCGTCTTCGGGTCAAACATCTTCACACAGGCCTGGTCAGACAAGGCATGCTGGGAAAAAAACGGGCCGCAACAAATTAGGATAAAAGGAGTCATGTTTTCAGTCATTGTTCAGTCAAAAAAAGTCAAATCTTTGCTGGCTGCAGCTTCACTTTGTCAAGATATTTGAAGACGTATTGTCTCTTTTATTACATGTAATGTAATGTAATGTAATGTAATGTAATGTAGTTTATTTATACAGCCCTTTATAACAGTCCTTGCGGTGTGCCAAAGTGCTTTACAGTAGGTAATATAAATAAAGAGAAAAATAAAAACAATTAAAAACAATAAAATAACAGTGAAAGCAATGAAATACAACAAAATCGAATAAGATAGAATAAGATAAAATAAAATAAAATAAGATAAAATAAAATCTTTTATTGTAAGGGACAGTGTGTGTGTGTGTGTGTGTGTGTGTGTGTGTGTGTGTGTGTGTGTGTGTGTGTGTGTTACCCTTAGTTCTCCGATAGACGACAGTAAACCGGCTCCATAAGCTCTGAGCTGACCGTCCTGTTTGCAGAGTCCAAACTCAATAGTGAAGAAGTAACACTGTTCAGGAAACACATAATACCATTATTACTATAAAACATCAGGAGGAAAGAAGGAGGGAGGGAGGACAGAAGGAAGAAAGGAAAGAGAGAAGGAGGGAGGAAGGAAGAAAGGAAAAGAGGAAGGGAGGAAGGAAGGAAAGGACAGAGGAAAGAAGGGAGGGAGGACAGAGGGAAGAAAGGAAAGAGAGAAGGAGGGAGGGAGGAAGGAAAGGACAGAAGAAAGAAAGAAGGGAGGAAGGAAGGAAGGAGGGAGTGAGGGAGAAAGGAAAAGAGGAAGGGAGGAAGGAAGGAGAAGGGGGGAGGAAGGAAGAAAGAAAAGAGAGAAGGAGGGAGGAAGGAAGGAAGAAAGAAAGGAAAAGAGGAAGGGAGGAAGGAAGAATAAAGGAAAAGAGGAAGGGAGGAAGGAAGGAAGGAAGAAAGAAAGGAAAAGAGGAAGGGAGGAAGGAAGGAAGGAAAGGACAGAGGAAAGAAGGAAGGGAGGAAGGAAGGAGGGAAAGGACAGAGGAAGGGAGGAAGGAAGAAAGGAAAAGAGGAAGGGAGGAAGGAACGAAAGGACAGAGGAAAGAAAGAAGGGAGGAAGGAAAGAGAGAAGGAGGGAGGAAGATGTGTTAAACTCACGGTGGCCAGTTTCTGAACGTCCTCGTCCGACGCTCCCAGAGACGCCAGGCCGATCTCCTGAGAGAACTGAGCAAACTTTGGATCCGCGAGCAGAGGAACGTGACCCAGCAGCTCGTGACACGTATCACTGAAATCACAACAGAAGAAGAAGAAGAAGGAGAAGAAGAAGAAGAAGAAGAAGAAGAAGAAGAAGGAGAAGGAGAAGAAGAAGAAGAAGAAGAAGGAGATGAAAGAGGAGAAGGAGAAGAAGAAGGAGAAGAAGAAGAAGGAGAAGAAGGAGAAGAAGAAGAAGAAGAAGAAGAAGAAGAAGAAGGAGGAGAAGAAGAAGGAGAAGAAGAAGGAGAAGGAGGAAAAGAAGAAGAAGGAGAAGAAGAAGAAGAAGAAGAAGAAGAAGAAGAAGAAGAAGAAGGAGAAGGAGGAAAAGAAGAAGAAGGAGAAGAAGAAGAAGAAGGAGAAGAAGAAGAAGGAGGAGAAGGAGAAGAAGAAGAAGAAGAAGAAGGAGAAGAAGAAGAAGAAGGAGAAGAAGAAGGAGAAGGAGAAGAAGAAGAAGAAGAAGGAGAAGGAGAAGAAGAAGGAGAAGGAGAAGAAGAAGAAGGAGAAGAAGGAGAAGAAGAAGGAGAAGAAGAAGAAGAAGGAGAAGAAGGAGAAGAAGAAGAAGGAGAAGAAGAAGAAGAAGAAGGAGAAGGAGAAGAAGAAGGAGAAGAAGAAGAAGAAGAAGGAGAAGAAGGAGAAGAAGAAGAAGGAGAAGAAGAAGAAGGAGAAGAAGAAGAAGGAGAAGAAGAAGAAGGAGAAGAAGAAGAAGGAGAAGAAGAAGAAGTAGAAGAAGAAGAAGAAGAAGAAGAAGAAGAAGATCACAGCAAGTTTGTTTCTTATTTGTTTGTAGCTCTTGAGTTGGAACCTTCGTGTCCTTCCTTCCTTTCTTCCTTCCTTCCATCCTCCTTTCCTTCCTTCCTTATTTCTTCCTCCATTCCATCCTTCCTTCCCTCCTCCCTCCCTTCCTTCCTTCCCTCCTTTCTTCCTTCCTTCCTTCCCTTTTCTTCCTTCCTTCCCTCCTTCCATCTTTCCTTCCTTCCCTCCTTCCATCTTTCCTTCCTGCCATCCTCCTTTCCTTCTTTCTTCCTTCCTTCCTTCCCTCCTTTCTTCTTTCCTTCATTCCTTCTTCCTTTCCTTCCTTCTTCCCTTCCTTCCTTCATTCCCTCCTTCCTTCCCTCCTTTCTTCCTTCCTCCCTTCCCTCCTTCCTTCCTCCTTTCCTTCTTTCTTCCTCACTTCATTCATTCCTTCTTTCCTTCCTTCCGTCCTTCCTTCCCTTCATTCCCTTTGTCCTTCTTTCCTCCCTCCCTTCCTTTCTTTCCTTTTTTCTTCTTCCCTTCCATCCTTCCTTCCTTCATTCCCTCCCTCCTTCCCTTCCTTCCTCCCTTACATCCTTCCTTTCCTTCCTTCCGTCCTCCTTTCCTTCTTTCTTTTTTCCTTCCTCCTTTCCTTCTTTCTTCCTCACTTCATTCATTCCTTCTTTCCTTCCTTCCGTCCTTCCTTCCCTTCATCCTTCTTTCCTCCCTTCCTTCCTTTCTTCCTTCCTTCCTCCTTTTTTTCCTTCTTCCTTTCCTTCTTTCTTCTTCCCTTCCATCCTTCCTTCCTTCATTCCCTCCTTCCTTCTTTCCTTCCTTCCTCCCTTCCATCCTTCCTTCCGTCCTCCTTTCCTTCTTTCTTTCTTCCTTCCTCCTTTCCTTCTTTCTTCCTCGCTTCATTCATACCTTCTTTCCTTCCTTCCGTCCTTCCGTCCTTCCTTTCCTTCATTCCATTCAACCTTCTTTCCTCCCTTCCTTCCCTCCTTCCTTCCTTCCATCCTCCTTTCTTTCCTTCCTTCCTTCCTCCCTTTCATCCTTCCATCTTTCCTTCCTCCTTTCCTTCCTCCCTCCTTCCCTTCCTTGCCTGGAGGACATCAGGAGTGTAGGTGTACTCACGGTTCAGGTGTGTAGAGCGGGTCGGTGCTGTGACGGACGTACTGAGTGCAGTTGAACACTCTGTACGCCAAACCGGCCAGAAAGTCTCTAGGAGACAGATAACCTGCGACCCGGTCGGACCGTGAAACCCGATCTCTCTGGAAGACACAAGAAACCATTTTTCATCTTCAAATCCTCGACTAAATGTAAAGATCTGGTGAAGACAATTTATTTTATTATCTTTTAATACTGTAACTGTGTTGCTGCTATCTTGAGCTCAATGGGACAAACCTGGTTAAATAAAATTAATAAAATTTAAAGATAAGAGACATTCACATTCTTTCCTCTGTCCTTCTTTCCTTCCTTCCTCCTACCTTTCTCCCTTCCTTCTTTCCTCTCCTTTCCTCCCTTCCTTCCTCCCTCCCTCCTTACTCCTTTCCTTTCCTTCCTTCCCTCCCTTCCTTCTTCCTTCTTTCCTCTGTCCTTCTTTCCTCCCTCCCTCCTACCTTCCTTCCTCCCTTCTTTCCTTTCCTTCCTTCCTCCCTCCCTCCTTTCCTTCCTTCGTCCTTCCTTCTTTCCTTTCCTTCCTTCCTCCCTCCCTCCCTCCTTTCCTTCCTTCCTTCCTCCCTTCCTTCTTCCCTCCCTCCCAACCTTTCCTTCCTTCCTCCCTTCCTTTCCTCAATTCGTTCCTCCCTCCTTTCCTTCCTTCTTTCCTTCCTTCCCTCCCTCCTTTCCGTCCTTCCTCCCTCCTTCCTTCCTTCCCTTCTTCCATCCCTTCCTTCCTTCTTTCCCTCCCTCCTTTCCTTCTTCCCTCCCTTCCTTCCTCCCTCCCTCCCTTCCTTCCTTAACTGGAGGACAGCAGGAGGGTTAAAGGGGATCGTTTGGTGAGACCTCTGAGGAACAAGGAGACGTCCTCCAGCTGCGGGATGTTGTCCTCTCGGTAGCCGCAGTGTTTGCTGAGCAGCGGCAGGTTCTTCAGGTATTCTCTGCAGGCGTGCGTCGGGTACAGTTTGGTGAGCTCTCTGAAGACCACGCCCCACGTCTTGATCTCCTCGGGCGTGTACTCGATATGAGGGATGGGCTGTCCGCTGGGGTGGAGCACCAAAACACAGCATCACATGATTTACTGAAACTCAATGTTAAAATATCGTTGATCAAACTTCTCTGTGCAGGTTGATACATGATCTTAACCTTCCGGTCGTCCTCCTGGGTCAAATTGACCCCGTCTGTTTTGACTGTTCCTTCTTTCCTTTCCTCCTTCCTTCCTTCCTTCCTCCTTCCTTTCCTTCCTACTTCCTTCCTCCCTTCCTCTCTCCCTCCTTTCCTTCCTTCCTTGCTCCCTCCATCCTTCCTTCTTCCTCCCTTCCTCCTTCCTCCCTCCTTTCCTTCCTCCCTCCTTTCCTTTCCTCCCTTCCTTCTTCTTTCCTTCCTTCTTCCTCCCTTCCTTCCTCTCTACCTCCTTTCCTTCCTTCCTTGCTCCCTCAATCCTTCCTTCTTCCTCCCTTCCTTCCTTCCTCCCACCTTTCCTTCTTCCTCCCTTCCTTCCTTCGTCCCTCCTTTCCTCCTTCCTTCCTCCCTCCCTCCCTCCCTTTCTTCCTTCTTCCTCCCTTCCTTCCTTCCTCCCACCTTTCCTTCTTCCTTCCTCCCTTCCTTCGTCCCTCCTTTCCTCCTTCCTCCCTCCCTCCCTCCCTTCCTTCTTCCTCCCTTCCACCCTCCCTCCTCCTTTCCTTCCTTGTTCCTCCCTTCCTTCCTTCTTCCCCCCTTCCTTTCCATGTCCCTGCTTTCCTCCTTCCTTTACTTGAAGCGTTTACCAACTACTGTGTTAACAGTGTCACGCCTCTTGTCAATCGGATGTATTTGTCTTTTTTGAATTTTGACAAGATAATTGAACTTCCTCAGAACAGCGTCAGACATAAATGATCATTTAAAGCAGAGTATTTTAAATGTATTAAAACATGTTTGGACACATTTATTTGCTTTAAAATCATAATATTTAAGTATTCAAAAACTGCGGCTCAGACAAGTTTTTAAAAGGCTGCTTAGGTTTATCTCCTGCTAACAGAATTATGATGTGGAAAAAAAAGCTGTAGCTCACATGTCCATCATTAAAGAATAAATACATTTTCATAAATTACAATTATAAACAGTTTTTCAAAGACATATTTTGACAGGAGACAACTTTAAATTAACTACCTGCTAGTTGTGAAAGCTCATTTGTACTTCAGTCATTAGATGTTGTCTTTTATATTTCATAATACATAAAAACTAACTATATCATTTAAATATGTTTAAACTTATTATATCCTCTCTAATAATAAAAAAAGAAACATTTCCATAGGAGGTGAACATGATGTAAATGAGATAAAGATGCTTACAATTTATAATTCATAGCCACCTCCACAAAGTATTTCCTCCTCTCACGGTAAACATTATCCTTAAAGCCCTGGCAGGAAGAAAAAAAGAAGAAGAAGAAGAAGTCAAGAGATCAGCTGCAGAAAAAGTGACTCAACATCTTTTTCAGCTCATTAAAATACATTTACATAAAGCTGCCACACAGGAGGTGAAGCAGGTCAACTTTTTGTTAGGTTTTTTTTCTGAATAATTAAAAAGAAGAAAAACATCTGATGATTTCCTGAAAACATTTTACTTTTCTGTCTCTTATATCTAACTCTGCTTCTTAAGGTAGCTTTTTGTTTCACTTTTTTTTGGCACATTTACTGTTAATTTCAGAGTCATCGCTCTCCATCAGGTGAAAACAAGCAAGAAATTGATGCTAATATTGTATATAGTTTAACACCTCAGTCATTACAACTTAATAATATCATAATGTGTCTGTGGCTGAGTGTCTGGGGAGGTTTTCTGCCCCCTAGTGGCCAAACAAGGTAATTTAAATCAATGTTTCACAGAAGTTCGGTTTTCAACAACACAAATAAACTTCCCCACACACCTCCACTCAACCCTGCAGCTCATCACCTCTGCTCTCTTTGTTTCAAAA
>NC_070582.1:5064718-5094280 GCF_027409825.1 Scomber japonicus | reverse complement strand
TTTTCTTGGCTGTTTAAATATTAGCCTATTATTAAAAAACATCGCCTTCATAGCTGTATTTATTTTGGAAAAGTAGTTTTTTTAAATGCTCATTTGCCCTAAAAGCAAAAACAATGACTTTACACCTTCAGCTGATAACATGTTGAACTCAAACACCTCAGAAATCCAGATGTTGCTCGAAAAAACTGAAAATTAATGCATGAAAATCAGCTTAAAGCAAAATTCAGATCTGTGATGAACTTTATGAACTTGAAAACACCTCCAGAAAAACCTCCAAATAACCAAAAACCACTGAGGTCAGAGAGGAGGGAGGAAGGGAGGAAGGGAGGAAGGAGGGAGGGAGGTGTGTGTTTGTGTTTCTCACCATCTGGCCCCCAGTGTGGCGTTGCTGCTGCTGGTCGAACATGGCCGAGTCCAGCGACATCCCCCTCCTGGCCCAGTACTTGCTGGAGAACATCATCATGGCGGGTTGCATCCTTGGCACTGGCTCCGCGTTTGTCCTTCATCACATGGGAGGAGGCCATGGGGAACCAGTGGGTGTAAGAGTACCAGGGCTCCAGCCTGCTGCTCTGCTGTGCTGCTGCTGCTGCTGCCGCCTCACACACACTGCCTGGAGATCAACGCTCAGAGAGGCGGAGAGTGACGGCCTGCTGCAGAACCCGCCGCTGGTTAAATACTGACACAGGGTGGAGTGAAAGGGGGGGGAGGAAGAGGAGGAGGAGGAGGAGGGGAAGGGGAAGAGGAGGAGGTCTGTACAAACTGAGAGAGAGAGAGAGGTAGAGAGAGATAGGGGGGGGGAGAAAGAGAGAGAGTGAGAGGGAGAGAGGGTGGAGAGAGAGGGGGGGGGGGGAGAGAGAAAGAGGGGGGAGAGAGAGAGAGAGAGAGAGAGAGGGAGAGAGAGAGAGAGAGAGAGAGACAGACAGACAGAGAGAAAGAGAGAGAGGGGAGAGAGAGAGAGAGAGAGAGAGAGAGAGAGAGAGAGAGAGAGAGAGAGAGAGAAGAGAAAGAGAGAGAGGGGAGAGAGAGGAGCTTCTGATGCTTCTGCTCCTCTGCTGATGTGTTAACTAGTGAAAAATGTATTTTCCCAAGTTCCCAAACCTCAGGGTAACTTTTCAAAATGTCTTGTTTTGTCTAAAACTCAATGACACTTTGTTTATTATCACAAGAAAATGAGAAAGTATCCACATCTGGAAAGCTGGAAATGTAATTTTTGCTTAAACGTTTTTGATTCAATGATTCCAATTAACTGCCAATAAATAAACCTCACCTATAAAAAAACAATCACAGTGGACCAAGGCTTTAAATGCATATAAAAGACATAAAACTTGAGTAAAAAATAACATATCTGTGATGCTGCTTTTATACAGACAGGAGGTCTGTACAGTGTGGCGTTGTTTCACCCAATGCATGCTGGGATACGCTCCAGCTCTCCATCACCCTGAAAAAGATGAATGATCCGTTATCTGAAATCTAGTTGAAGCTGTTTGCTGATGTTACACAGACTGACTGACATCATATATACATACAAAAATATATACATACTATATACTCATATAAATATAAAGGTCAATGGTGTTTGTTTGTGTCCATGTGGTTTAGTTTAAATGTAAAGGGTTAAAAAGTGAAAATAAACGTATGAATAACTTGCACACATCCTTTTTTTGTGGACCCAGCATCACATTTCTGCTTTTAATCCATTTAGAGAGAATATATTAGAGGATTATGGTAAAAATGTCTAAGTGGTGTAACCATAAAAACTGTACCAAATAATTCAACTTGCTTAAAAACAGTAAATAGTCAATAAAACACCATATCAACTAGTTTGGCATGATCTTACATTATAACTTTTATATTAAATAAAGATAATGGAATACTATTGTTCTAAATATTACATTTAATCTCAGAGCGAGCCAACACAACAATGCTCCAGCTAATCAGAGACACGGAAGGGTTCATGCACGTTCACGGTCAGACTGGGGGGGGGGCGTAGTGACGCGGGGGGGGGGGGGGGGGGGGCGTAGTGACGCAGTCGGAGCGAGAAATGTCTGGTACAAACCATAGACTGTATGGTACAAACATAGTGGAGAAGGAGAGGTCACTGAGAAACATCCAGACAGGACAAAGTTAAAAGAACATGTACCGACGGACCGACGGACCGACGGAGACTCGGCAGAGGACTGGAGACTGAAGGCGGACGTTGGTCTGCCGGACAGGTGAGTAACATCAGCTCTGCTTCACATAAACTGTTACATTACCTGCTGCCACTCATCTCAGTGTCTAGTTAGTCAGGATATGTTGTTGTTGGTGTTGTGATGTTAGCTGTAAAGTAGCAGAGTTGTTACTACAGCTGTTTGACGCTCTGCACGTTAGCGTCGCAGCTAACGTTAGCAGCGTGCTAACGTAACCTACAATATAGCTGCTGTGTATCTGGTGTTTGTTCACTGCTTTCAAAGTGTTTACAGTCATGAAGACATATAAACACAGGTTTGCTATCACAATAATGTCACACGAGTTTGAGACGCGGTCGAGTGTTAGCCAGGCTAGCCACCTGTAGGCTACTACTATCAGAGAAATAAATGCTGCTAACAAACTAAAGCTAACTTACCGTCCCGCAGCAGACGCTTCAGACTCCGCCATGTTGGTCAGTTTGCGCGGTGGTTACGTCCGTTGCCATGACAATGCACGTCCATGAACGTAGGGGGTGGAGCCCATAGGTGGAGCCCCAGAAGGAGCACGAAGGGGGGGGGGGGTGTTGTTTTGGTTTTCACTCAAAAATCAGCACCATTTTCTCCTCGTTTTCCCCTCACATCGCTTACTATACCTTTTAAATACACTGCAGGTGGATAAAATATTAAATATTCATCATTCTTTTGTGGTTACACCTTTTGACATTTTCAGGAGCATTCAGTCTTACTTTTGGTTAAAAAAAATGGTGCAATTGTCATTTCAAATTAAACCAACAAAAATACTAAATGTACATTTTAACAAACCTGATGCTGCTTTTAAAACTATTTTTAAGATATTTTTGAATTGCTCATCTTGCCAACCCTTATTTGTCTCCTACCCTTATATACATACTATATATATACTCACCACACATATACACACAGTCAACCCTATATATGTAAATATGAGGGTTTTTTTCCATCCCTGCCGTCTTTCATCAGCTGACTTTAATGTTTCCTGATAAATGTTTTTTCTCCAGTGGAAACTCGGAGAGCTGCTGACGGCTGTTTGAACCACTGATGGAAACTGGAGCATACTGACGGCTGAATGACATCTACCTCGCTCTCTCTCTGTGTGTGTGTGTGTGTGTGTGTGTGTGTGTGTGTGTATGTGTGTATAAGGCAAATAGACGACTGTAACCTGAATGAGACACATCACCATGTTCTGATTATTTACTTCATTAACTTAATTTATAATCAGCTGTTGTCACTTTATCATGTGATCTCCTCTCAGGTATCATTTAAAAAATATATTTGTTGTAGTTTTTGTGGACTCCTTTCCTTTTATAGAGCCTGTGAACATCCATTTATATTTATTTGTACATAAACAGTAACATAATATTGTGAATGTGACTGACTCTGCTGCAGACTCTGTGTTTCCCCTCCTTCCTGTTTCCAGCACTCCTCCATTTGTCTCTCTCTCTCTCTTTTTGTTTTGTTTGTTTTTGTGTTTTTGTCAGCGTAGGTGTGCTTCTCCTCCCGCCTCTCCCTCTCCTGCATTTATAATCTAGCCCGACTCTCCAACCAGATTGTTGTCTCACCTTCAGCTCATCGTCAGCCAGCTGCTCCCACTTCATCCTGTCCTCACCCTCCTTCACCCCCGCTAATCTACCTCCACCTCCGACCATCAGCCTCCATCAGAATTCAGACACCTCTCTTCTCATTATTCAGCTCTTGGGTCAGACTCTTGCTCATAACAAATAAAATCCAGATAACAGAAATTAAATAAATTCCACCCTTCGTTTTATTATTACCCAGGTTAAATGTTCACAGAAGAAGTATTCTGGATAAAAGAGATGAATTTGATCTTTATCTTCTGTCTTTTATATGATTTTCTGCTTTGTGTAAAGTCAGTTATGTTCCAGTACATTTAGTAGAGTACAATTTTGAGGTACTGTAGTATTTCCATGTGATGCTACTTTCTACTCCACTACATTTATCTGTCAGCTTTAGTTACTTTTCAGATGCAGATTTGACACAATGGATAATATAACAATCTCTTAAAATACAACACATTGTTGTAATACTGCATACTACATCACTCATAATACTGCAGTACTTTTACTGTAATACTGCATACTACATCACTCATAATACTGCAGTACTTTTACTGTAATACTGCATACTACATCACTCATAATACTGCAGTACTTTTACTGTAATACTGCATACTACATCACTCATAATACTGCAGTACTTTTACTGTAATACTGCATACTACATCACTCATAATACTGCAGTACTTTTACTGTAATACTGCATACTACATCACTCATAATACTGCAGTACTTTTACTGTAATACTGCATACTACATCACTCATAATTAGGGATGTCCGATATTACCGGCCAGATATTTACTTAAAAATGTAATGTCGGGAAGTATCAGATTTTTATAACCGATGTTTGTTCTGTAGGCTTCAGCATTTCCTTCCTCCCGTCCTTTCTTCCTGCCTTCTTTCCTTCCCCCCTTCCTTCCTCCTTTCCTTCCTTGCATCCTTCCTTCCTCCTTCCTTCCCATGCTGCATGAAAGCAGCATAGGAAGTTTACCCATAGACATAATAACTGCAACCTGCCGGCCACTTTCCTGTGAAAGCGCTCCTGCAGGACCTGCCGAGCATCATCAGGATGGCAGCGGAGCTAAAGAACGTCCCCATGCCTGAAGAGCCCCGTGCACCTGTCTGCGGCGTCCTGGGAGGGGATGTGTACGACCTGAAGCCGGCTCGGAAGCAGCCCCCGGTATGGCCTCAGGTGGCGGAGCTCCGTCCATTCGTGGACATGGCCTACGCCGAGCCCGGGAAATTGAAGGCGCCGGTGTTGCGCTACGACCCCTTCACCAGAGTCCAGGGTGGAACCGAGGGCGGGTTTCCCTCTGTCCCGCCGCTTGAAGAGAGTCTGGCCACCATCCTGCTTCTTCGGCAGGCACCGCCATCCCTGCTAACATCTATGTAACATTGGTTTTTAGTGTCAAACATTATTATTCTTATGCAAACACAAACAGATCCGACATTACAAGCAGTCATAACGACCACAGTAACAGACTCAGATATATATGATATATGATATATGATGCAAACAGCGCAGGATGTACTGGAGGAGATAACGGCACACTAACATGAACATGATGGATGTAAAAGGATGTAAACATGAAACTACACTCAGACTCATTACAGCCAACAAATAAACATCTGCACATGAAGATGGAAAGTAAATATGAATTATAAAACAATATATGTAAATCTTTCAGCTGAATATTTAAAGAAGGATGACCAAGTATTAACATTTCTGCACATTTAAAGCTTTATGTGGGATTATCCAAGCTGGTGATTTAATCATCTTGTTAGTTTTTGTAGCTTCTTGTTGAATTTAGATATTATTTGAACCTTTCTATAAAGTATAATTTCTCTCCTAATAAGCAGGTTTGTGTTTCTCCCTCTTCTCATTTCTCTCTGAATGTTTCTACATCTACATCTATATATATACTGTATTAAAAATCAGTGTTTCTGAATTAAAAGCCTATATATGTATGTGACAGAGTCTTTATGATGGATTATATTATTCATATTTAAAAGTTCTTGTTAGTTTTTGTAGCTTCTTGTTGAATTGAAATATTATTTTAACCTTTCTATAAAGTATAATTTCTCTCCTAATAAACAGGTTTGTGTTTCTTCTCTTCTCATTTTCCTCTGAATATTTCTACATCTATATATATATATTTTAAAAATCAGTGTTTTTGTAGCTTCTTGTTGAATTTAAATATTATTTTAACCTTTTTCTAAAGTATAATTTTGCTGCTGATAAACAGGTTTGTGTTTCTCCTCTCAATCTTTCTATATTTAGTTTGTTTTTAATGAATCAGTGTTTCTGAATTAAAAGATAATAAATGTATGTGACCCAGTCATAACATTTCTGCATAATATTTAAATCTTTATGTTAGAGGATATTCCAAGTTGGTTTTTTGATTATATTATTCATATTTAAAAGTTCTTGTTGGTTTTTGAGGCTTCTTGTTGAATTTAAAAAAGTAATAAGTAATAAAGTATAATTTTGCTAATGATTAACAGGTTTGTGTTTCTTCTCTCCTTCTCTAAAGTTAGTCTTGTTGTCTCTAGTTTGTCTTTAATCAATCAGTGTTTCTGAATTAAAAGCCTATATATATATACATATATATGTGTGTGTGTGTGACCCAGTCGTAACATTTCTGCATATTTAAATGTTTATGATGGATTATATTATTCATATTTAAAAGTTCTTGTTGGTTTTTGTGGCTTCTTGTTGAATTTAAATATTATTTGAACCTTTCTAAAGTATAATTTCTCTCCTAATAAACAGGTTTGTGTTTCTCTTCTGAATGTTTCTATATATATATATATTTTTTTTTAATGAATCAGTGTTTCTGAATTAAAAGCCTATAAATGTATGTGACCAAGTCGTAACATTTCTGCATATATAAGTCTTTATCTTATATGATATTCCAAGTTGTTGGATTATATTATTCATATTTAAAAGTTCTTGTTGGTTTTTGATGCTTCTTGTTGAATTTAAATATTATTTGAACCTTTTTCTAAAGTATAATTTTGCTGTTTGTGTTTCTCCTCTTCTCCTTTCCCTCTAAATCTTTCTATATTTAGTCTGTTTTTAATCAATCAGTGTTTCTGAATTAAAAGCCTATATATGTATGTGAGTCATGACATTTCTGCATACTTAAATCTTTATGATGGATTATATTAATATTTAAAAGTTCTTGTTAGTTTTTGTAGCTTCTTGTTGAATTTAAATATTATTTCAACCTTTCTGTGAAGTATAATCTTGCTGTTTGTGTTTCTCCTCTTGTCCTTTCCCTCTGAATGTTTCTATATTTTGTTTGTTTTAATGAATCAGAGTTTCTGTTGTTTGTCTCTCCTCGTTGAGCAGGTGGAGCAGCCGGCTGAGTGAATGACGGCTCGGCCATCAGTCCACACAAAGCAGCTCCAACGGGCTTCAATAAAAACCCCAGAGAGACAGAGAGAGAGAGAGAGAGAGAGATGGAGCGATGTCCAGCTGATAACGGCTTCGTGCTATCAGACGTCTGCTGAGGCAATTTCCTGCCGCACAGGAAATGAAAGAGCAGAGAGACGCAGGAGAAGCTGAGGCTGCTTTTGTTCTGACTGGGATGAAGCTTTATGAGCAGATCTCAGGTGATACCTTCCTCCGTCTCCTCCGGCTTTAACGCCAAATGTCTCCCATCAAAGGATGAAGAGGAGGAGGAAGATGAAGAGGAGGATAGGGGGAGAGGTAGGGGGGGAGGAGGGGGGGGGGGGGTGACGTCCATCATATTACTTGAAAGCAGCTGAAGTGACATTTGGAGTCCCAGTGTGAATCCTGACGAGGACGGACTGGACGCTCACATGCAGCCGTGACATTTCTGGACAAATCTGTGAATGGAAGATTTGAAATGAATCAAAGTTTAAATAAATAGAATCACTTTTTAGATTTTAATGAAAACCTTCTCGGAGATGAAGTCAATAAATCTTCTTGGTGTGTGTGTGTGTGTGTGGGTGTGAATATTGTCCTCACACACACACACACACACATGTATTCACTCATCATTAACCCCCCTGTTGTGCTCAGGTCAAGGAAGGAAGGAAAGAAGGAAGGAAGGAATGAACAAACGAATAAAATGAGGAAGGAACGAAGGAAGGGAGGAAAGAGGAAGGATGGAAGTGAGGAAAGAAGGAAATGAAGGAAGGAACGAAGGAAGGGAGGAAAGAGGAAGGATGGAAGTGAGGAAAGAAGGAAATGAAGGAACGAAGGAAGGAAAGAGGAAGGATGGAAGTGAGGAAAGAAGGAAATGAAGGAACGAAGGAAGGGAGGAAGGAAATGAGGAAGGAAGGAAGGAAGTAACGAAGGAAGGAGGAAAAGAGGAAGGAAGGAGAGAAGGAAGGAAGGAAGGAAGGAACAGTCAAAAAAGATAGGGTCAATTTCACCCAGGAGCACAACAGGAGGGTTAAAAGATGAAGGTTGTGATTTTTCTAGATTTTTCTGAACTGGTTTGGCTCTGCATGTGAGGTTTAATAAAAACAAGACAAATATAGAAATCAACCAACTTTATCCTTTTTAACAAGTTCAGATATTTTTTAAAAATCTAGATCAGGTCTGATGTAGTCAGGGTGGAAACAAACCTTCTAAAGTTGCATTTTCTTCACAATTTAACTTGTATCTGAAATCTGGCGTCATACTTTCCAAACTTATCCAATAGTTTGGTTTAGACGCCTTCGACACTCCTGATTTAACCCTACTGTTGTCCTCGAGTCAAGGAAGGAAGGAAGGAAGGAAAGATAGAAGGATAGAAGGAGAGGAGGGAGGAAGGAAGGAAGGATGGAAGGAAACGAGGAAGCAAGAAGGAAAGGATGAAGGAAGGAAAGGAATGAATGAAGGGAGGGAGGGAGGGAGGAAAGAGGGAAGGAAGGAATTAATGAAGGGAGGGAGGAAGGAAAGGAGGGAAGGAAGGAAGGAAGGAGGAAGAAAGGGAGGAAAGAAGGAAGGAAAGGAGGAGGAAGGAAGGATGGAAGGAAATGAGGAAGCAAGAAGGAAAGGATGAAGGAAGGAAAGGAATGAATGAATGAAGGAAAGAGGGAAGGAAGGAATTAATGAAGGGAGGGAGGAAGGAAAGGAAGAAAGGAGGGAAGGAAGGAATGAATGAAGGAAGGAGGAAGAAAGGGAGGAAAGGAGGAGGGAGGGAGGGAAGGACGGGAGGAATGAAGGAAGGAGGGAAGGAAGGAAGGAAAAAAAGAGGGAAGAAGGGAAGAAAGGAAAGGAAGAAAGGAAAGAAGGGAGGAAGGAAAGGACGGAGGGAACGAATGAATGAAGGAAGGAAAGAAGGAATGAATAAAGGAAGGAGGGAAGGAAGGAAGGAAAGGAGGGAGGAAAGGAAAGGAAAGAAGGGAGGAAGGTAGGAGGGGGGGGGAAGAAGAAAGGAGGGAGGGAGGGAGAAAGGAAAGGAAAGAAGGAACAGACGGGGTCAATTTGACCCGGGAGGACGTCTTGGTGTCAGATGTCAGATTAAAAGAGAATTACACACATTGTTTTATTCACCACAAGAAAAAAAAGAAAAAAAGAAAAATGCTCCTGAAATCATTTT
Source organism: Scomber japonicus (assembly GCF_027409825.1). Classification (NCBI taxonomy): domain Eukaryota; kingdom Metazoa; phylum Chordata; class Actinopteri; order Scombriformes; family Scombridae; genus Scomber; species Scomber japonicus. Next base: position 5,084,937 of record NC_070582.1, on the reverse strand, counting down.
ATTGCCCAAAGTGTTGAATCGATTACATGAAAAGAGCTAAAATCACAAACCTGCAGCAAGAGGAAAAAAAAAAAAAAAGAAAAAAAGAAAAGAAGCATCACAGAGATAAAAAATCAAAGTAAAACCAGAATCAGTTTTATTCGTTAATGCTCCACATTTAAAGACGGCTTCACTCTCATGTTGCATTTTATTTTGAAAAGGCTCCACCGGATGATTCAGAAAGGTGCTTGTGTTGTATTTAAAGGAACATTACGACATTTTGGGAAACATACTTAAGTCTTTATTACTCCGAGTTTAACATATTAAAAATCACAATTCTTTGACATTTTAATGAATTAAACATGTTTTTTAAATCTATTTGTGTTTAATAATTGTGCAGTAATATTAATTTAGTGTATTTATTATCTCTCTACAGTTGTTTTAAGTGCTTTTTTTTAATCCAGAGTTAATGCTTATAATCTGTATTTTACTTTTAATGCTCTTCCAGATGTTTCAACATAGCTGGATTAAATCACTTTCTTTAATGCTTTTATTTTGTAAATTCAGATGGATTAAATCACTTTCTTTAATGCTTTTATTTTGTAAATTCAGATGGATTAAATCACTTTCTTTAATGCTTTTATTTTGTAAATTCAGATGGATTAAATCACTTTCTTTAATGCTTTTATTTTGTAAATTCAGATGGATTAAATCACTTTCTTAATGCTTTTATTTTGTAAATTCAAATATATATAAAAAAAGGAGTTGCAGCCATATTTTAAAAGGAGTCCTCCATGTTTGATTTATTATTAAACTTTACACCTGTCAGCAGCATTAGAAACACCTGCTGCTCCACTGTGCTGCTGCTGCTGTTACCGCGGCAACCACAGGTGACACCAAACAAAACACCCAAAAAAAAAAAAAAAAAAAAAACCTCAACCAGGATTATAACGTCAATCAATGCTGTTTGCCGTGTTAGCTCACACTTACATGCTTTATTTATTTATTTTTTTTGTTCTTTTTGTTCACATGAGCGATTATTGATCAATCAGGCGATTCAAATCAGATGTTTTGACCTCAAACTGCCACATCAATCATATCAAAGGGGGTTTAAAAGGATAACTCCACTTCATTTATCCCATCTTGAAGTCTCCTGTCAGCTGTGATAATGTCGTCACATCTGATATATTTATCGCTCGCAGGTCTGTCGCTTATTTATTTTTTTGTAATATAAAGAAAATAAAAGTGGAATTACCCTTTAATTTTAATCTTTTAATTTTTTTATCTCCTTGTAAGAAACCCAAAGCATATTTCCCAAACCCATGCCTTATTATTCCTTTAAATATGATCTGTTCGGGTTCATCATAAGCATCACAATATATTTATTTAATATATATATTTAAAAAAAAACAAAAAAAAAATCCCACAAATCAACATTTTCGTTACACATCAGGGGGAAAAAGTTGAAACACCATCTTTATATTTTTATTCCACCGCACATGAAACGACCTATTTCATATTTTACTGATTAATACTGAGTGGAGGTTATGATGATGTAATAAGGAGGGTTATAAGTTTGACCTGTGACACGTAGCGGCGGCGAGGATGATGATGAGGGGGCGCGATGAAGATGTTTGTCCGATTTTTTAAAAAATAACAAAAAAAAAAAAAAAAAAGATATTTATTTATATATATTTATATTTATATACGCTGTCGTCGGCAGTCAGTGTGGTGGAGGAGATAAAACACACTCTACAGGTCACGATACGACGCTCTGCCCGTCTTTAGAAAACATCTTCAGCAAGAGAGAAGGAATGACTTTTAGACTGAAAGAGACAATATGGTACAAGAAATTACAAAAATAAGATTCTCAATAATCTTAAATCCTTTTTACATTCTTCTTCTCTCTTCTCGGAGGAGTTGCGGGGTGGGGGGGGATAAAGGAGGAGGAGGAAGGAAAGAAGGAAGGAAGGAGGAAGGGGAGGAGGCGTCACTGAGTCAGTCTCTGCTGTTCACTATGATATGAAGGCAACTTTGCAGCTGTTGTTGTGAGAGGTTTCTCGTAAGTGTCCGTGGCCGTTGGAGCAGCCGTTGGCGTCCTGCTGTCGGCGGGTCGGTCGGACGGTCGGAGGCGAGTCGGGGTCCGTCGGGTCGGAGCCGCGAGCTTCTCTGTCGAAGCCCAAGATGCTGCTGATAGAGTTTGGCAAATCCTGAAAGAGAGAGATAAGAGACAAGTTGGGTGTTTATTTATAGCTGGAAAAAACAAATCTTCCTTCTTTCCTTCCTCCATCCCCCTTTCTTCCTTCCTTCTGTCCTTCTTTCCTTTCCTTCCCTCTGTCCTTCCTTCCTTTCTTTCCTCCCTTCCTCTGTCCTTTTTTTCCCCTTCCTCTCTTCCTTCGTCCCTCCTTTCCTTCCTTCTTTCCTTGCTCCATCCCCCTTTCTTCCTTCCTTCTGTCCTTCTTTCCTTTCCTTCCCTCTGTCCTTCCTTCCTTTCTTTCCTCCCTTCCTCTGTCCTTTTTTTCCCCTTCCTCTCTTCCTTCGTCCCTCCTTTCCTTCCTTCTTCCTCCCTTCCTTCTTTCCTTCCTCCATCCCCCTTTCTTCCTTCCTTCTGTCCTTCTTTCCTTTCCTTCCCTCTGTCCTTCCTTCTTCCTCCCTTCCTTCCTTCTTCCTCCCTTCCTCCATCCCCCTTTCTTCCTTCCTTCTGTCCTTCTTTCCTTTCCTTCCATCTGTCCTTCCTTCCTTTCTTTCCTCCCTTCCTCTGTCCTTTTTTCCCCCTTCCTCTCTTCCTTCGTCCCTCCTTTCCTCCCTTCTTCCTCCCTTCCTTCTTTCCTTCCTCCATCCCCTTTCTTCCTTCCTTCTGTCCTTCTTTCCTTTCCTTCCCTCTGTCCTTCCTTCCTTTCTTCCCTCCCTTTCTCTGTCCTTTTTTCCCCTTCCTCTCTTCCTTCGTCTCTCCTTTCCTTCCTTCTTCCTCCCTTCCTTCTTCCTCCCTTCCTCCATCCCCCTTTCTTCCTTCCTTCTGTCCTTCTTTCCTTTCCTTCCCTCTGTCCTTCCTTCCTTTCTTCCCTCCCTTCCTCTGTCCTTTTTTCCTTCGTCCCTTCCTCCTTTCCTTCCCTCATTCCTTCCTCCATCCCCCCTCCTTCATTCCTTCCTTCCTCTGTCAGTCTCTCCTCCCTTCCTCCTCCCTTCCTTTCCTTCCCTTCCTTCCTTTCCTTCCTCCATCCCCCCTCCTTCATTCCTTCCTTCCTCTGTCAGTCTCTCCTCCCTTCCTCCTACCTTCCTTTCCTTCCCTTCCTTCCTTTCCTTCCTCCATCCCCCCTCCTTCCTTCCTTCCTTCCTTCCTTCCTTCCTGTCAGTCTCTCCTCTCTTCCTCCTACCTTCCTTTCCTTCCCTTCCTTCCTTTCCTTCCTCCATCCCCCCTCCTTCCTTCCTTCCTTCCTTCCTTCCTTCCTCTGTCAGTCTCTCCTCCCTTCCTCCTACCTTCCTTTCCTTCCGTTCCTTCCTTTCTTCCTTCCTTCCTTGAGTTTGTTTTTAATCTAATCTCTGCTGTTTTTCTGTTACTCTCAAAATCAGAAATTATCAACTTCTACACAAAATGTTGCTGTTTAAAGTTCATCAACAGCTAAAAAATGATTTGAAACAGACATAATTTAACATTTTAACATCATAAAACATTTGTGTTGTTGAACGTACCTTACACCTCCTGATCTGCAGGCCGATGCCTTCGGATTTCTGAAGGATTTCTTCGATGTCCAGTTTCATTGAAAGCTCGTTAATGTGCTGAAACAATAAAAAGGAAACGTTTGTTCACTTTTAACCCTCCTGTTGTCCTCGAGTCAAGGAAGGAAGGGAGGAAGAAGGACGGACAGGAGGGAGGAAAGAAGGAAAAGAAGGGAGGAAGAAGGAAAGAAAGGAGGGAGGAAGGAAGGAGGGAAAGGAGGGAGGAAGGAAGGGAGGAAGAAGGAAGGAAAGGAGGGAGGAAAGAAGAAAGGAAGGGAGGAAGGAAGACGGAAGGAAAGGAGGGAGGAAGGAAGGGAGGAAGAAGGAAGGAAGAAAGAAGGAAGGAAAGGAGGGGGGAAAGGAGGGAGGAAGGAAGGAAGAAGGAAGGAAAGTAAAAAAGGAAGGGAGGAAGGAAGGAAGGACAGAGGAAAGAAGCAAGAAAGGAAGGTAGGAGGGAGGGATAAAGGAAAGAAGGAAGGGAGGAAGGTAGGGGAGGAAAGAAAGAGAGAAGGAGGGAGGGAGGAAAGAAGGAGGGGAGGAAGAGAAGGAAGGAAGGAAGGAAGGAAGGAAGGAAGGACGGAAGGAAGGAAGGAAGGAAGGAAGGAAGGGGGATGGCGGCATGAAAGGAGGAAGGGAGGAAAGAGAGAGGAAGGAAAGAGAGAAGGAAGGAAGGAAGGAAGGAAAGAAAGAGAGAAGGGAGGAAAGATAAAGGGAGGAAGGAAGGAAGGAAGGAAGGAAGGAAGGAAGGAAGGAAGGAAGGAAGGAAGGAAGGAAGGAAGGAAGGAAGGGGGATGGCGGCAAGAAAGAAGGAAGGGAGGAAAGAGAGAGGAAGGAAAGAAGGAGAGAAGGAAGGAAGGGAGGAAGGAAGGAAGGAAGGAAGGAAGGAAGGAAGGAAGGAAGGAAGGTTAAAGACACTTTTAAACATTCAGGTTTATTCTAATAACTTTTGCTCCTTCGCTTCCAACTTGGAGGCAATTTTGTAAAATGGAGAAAATGTGATGTGGACTCAAATAATCCTGATTTTATAAAAATGACAGACGATCAAATCAGTGTTTGCTCAGCAGGAAACTTAATATGAGACCGGAGAGGAAACTAGAAACTGGTAATAACATTTTTTACTAGAGCCGTTACCTTCCTCAGTGAGGATGAGGAGCGTCAGGATCAGTTTACCTTGAGGATTTCATTGAAGCCGTAATTCTCTTCCATGATTTTCTGTTTCTCGGAGTCGAGGATGGCACAGCAGACCAGCAGGTGGAAGTTCTGACAGGGAAGACCCGTCCACATCACCTAGAGGAAGAAGAGGAGAAGAAGAAGAAGAAGAAGAAGAAGAAGAAGACAGAAGAAGAAGACAGAAGAAGAAGAAGAAGAAGAAGAAGAAGAAGACAGAAGAAGAAAAAGAAGAAGAAGAAGACAGAAGAAGAAAAAGAAGAAGACAGAAGAAGACAGAAGAAGAAAAAGAAGAAGAAGAAGACAGAAGAAGACAGAAGAAGAAGAAGACAGAAGAAGACAGAAGAAGAAGACAGAAGAAGAAGAACACATGAAACGTTCCTTCATTATTAAGAGTTTGGTTTCTTTTTTTTCGTTTAGAAACTGAGACATTTTTATGGAAGCCCATTTCTGCCACTGTGATGAAAAAAAAAAGATCCTGTAAGTCATTATAATGATAAACTATCTCATAATAATGACTAAGTATCTCAAAATAATGAGAAACTATCTCTACACATCATTCAGAAACAGAGAAGAAAGTTTATTCTTTAGTTTTTATGCTTTTGGTTTCATTCACAGTCACTCTAGAGAATATAATTGTCCCTTGTTGCATAAAACAGGGGAACAAAATGATTTCAATGAATTATATTAAAACATGAAGAATCCAACAATATGTTTTGAATGTTTTAAAGAAATATGGGTCAACAAAATGTTTTTAAAGTGTGAAAATATTATATAAGTATATTTTTGTATCACATTAGGAGAGATCATCAAATTTAAATCTAAATACTGGGAAGCAGCAGCAAAAACTACTACTGCTGCTACATTTACACATGAGCTTTTTTTCTCTGGATGTCACATGATTAAAATGATGTCATGATTACAAGACGCCGAACGCTTAATGGCATAGCCTCATCACTACACAGTTCCAGCACGGCTCAACTCGACTCAGGTTTTTTGTGTTTCCACTAGGGATAGTATCTGGTACTTTTTTAGTACCTGCTCTGGTGAGGCTCCAAGCGAGCCGAGCCGATACTAAATGTGACGTCAACAGACTGCCGGCCACTGATTGGTCAGAAGAGTTGTCGCTGGAAGAGTCATGAGCCGTCCCACACAAGAATCAAACCCGCCATTTTTAAATACCAGCAACAGCGTTGGTATTTTTGCCGGTTTCTCTTCTCTTTGCTTTGTGTGTGACAGAAAGCCACATACAGCAGCAAGTACACCACTGCCTCCATGTCCTCCATTGTTTATGTGTTTGTGTCGCGTATAAAACAAAGTCACGGCAGTATCGTGGAGTCGTTGCTATGACGACCCGCCCACGTTGAGTAGGTACTTCTTTGTAATGGAAAAGGTCGTTACTGGAACCGAGTCGAGTCGAGTCGAGTCGAGTCGTGCTGGAACTGTGTAGTGGAAAAGCGCCATAACTCACCTCCCAGAGTCGCAGGACGTCCTGGAAGCTGAGCTCCCTCTTAAATCTGATCAACAGCCAGCGGAAACAGAAGTACAGATAACCTGAATCCTGAGACTCTGCAATGAAAGAGGACAATACATTTAAAAAAAACTGGAGAAACACAACAGCTGGCTTCATTTAACTTCTGACTTACTGGATACAAGGCTAAGACACATTTGTTTAAAGCTCCAAAAAGTTCACATTTATGAATATTCGCCAACATCTGGACTTCACTCACATCTGCTGAGAGTGAGAATAAAAAAATCCTCAAATCTAAAATGTTCCTTTCTTCCTCCCTTCATCCCTTTTTCTTCTTTCTTTCCTTCCTTCCTTTACTCTTTTCCTTTCTCCCTCCCTCCTTCCTTCTGTCCTCCCTCCTACCTTCCTTCCTTATTTCCTCCCTCCTTCCTTCCTCCCTTCCTTATTTCCTCCATCCTTCCTTCCTTCCTCCCTTCCTTCTTTCCTTCCCTTCTTCCTGCCCTCCTTTCCTTCGTCCCTTCCATCTTTCCTCCCCCCTACCTTCCTCCTTTGCTTCTTTCCTGTCCTTCTTTCCTTTCCGCCCTCCCTCTCCCTCCCTTCCTTCTTTCTTTCCTTCCCTCCTTCCTTTCCTTCCTTTCCTCCTCTCTCCCTCCTTCCTTTCCTCCTCCCTCCCTCCTTTCCTCCTTCCTTTCCTTCTTCCTCCCTTGACTCGAGGACAACAGGAGGGTTAAAGTGATAAAATAATACATTGCACAATATTATACCTGAAATACTGATAATTAAACATTTCAAAAGTGCGGAAGAGGATGGATGGATAGATGGATGGATGGATGGAAGGAAAAGTGCAGTTTTTCGTACCGAGGTAATTCCAGAAAGACAAGTCGAGCAGTCTGAGCAGAGTGCTGAGCTGGATCAGCTGAGTCTTCATGCCTTGCATCTGCTCCTCGAAGTTCTGGTGCTGCAAAAACACACAAAACACACACTCATTAATAAAGATGCACAATATACAGGTGGTTGATATATTATTGGCTGTAAGTAAGGTTATTATAATTACTGTTATTGTTTTGATAATGAATTTTACCCAGGTGGGGAGTTCTGGTCCTCTGAAATGAGGCCAACCAGGAAGTAACTTAGAGCTGCATTCTATCAAAAGGCCACCAGGGGGCGACCGTCTCTATACAAGTCAATGGAGAATTCACCAACTTCTCACTTGATTTCTAACCTCAGTAAACGTTTTCAAAATGTGTTTATGGTCTCAATCGCTAGTTTAAAGCCTTCTTCAATGCAGTATGATGTTCATTTGGGACATTTTGGCCTCCCTGATTTTATATGTGACGATAAAGCAGGGTATGCATTAGGGCGTGGCTACGTCCTGATTGACAGGTTGATTGACCAATGTCCTTGAGATCCAGCCCTCGCAACCATAGCAACCTTCCCCGCTCCGTCCATGACCCCGCCTCATGCCCATATAAGTAGAATCCGTGTGTTTTTTTTCCCAGCATGCACCTGAAATTTTCAAGATGGCGCTGCCCAGATGTGAAACTATTGGCTTCCGAGCAGCAGTCCACAAACCAATGGGTGACGTCACGGTTGTTACGTCCATTTCTTTTATACAGTCTATGGTCTAAACATAGAGGGCCGTACACTTCTTCCTCTCATTAACGGTTTGTTTCCTGTTAATTAATCATTAAAAAACACAAATTAACGACTCACCATTTGGTCCATGAAGGAGACAAAACACCAGAAGGCGTCGACCTCGTTCTCCATCACGTAGAGGATCGGTGAGAGCAGGTCGCTCATCCCCTGAACGTAACCTGAACACAACACACAATCATTATACACACATAACTACAACCTTTATTATAGCGGGTAACAGGAAGTAGATCGATCGCGTCTCACCGAGGTCGAAGTCGAACATGCAGTACGTCATCAGGATGTCGTGGAGGAGAACCAGACCGGGGTTATCGATGCCTTCGTAGAACCGGTTTGTTCTGTCTGTTCGGTTCACGTCTTTTTCTGAAGAGACACAAAACAGACGATGTTAAAAAAAAAAAAAAAAAGTCAGAGAAGCTGGTGGAGTCTTTTAGTTTGATCCCAAGATTTAAAAAACAAAACAGTGACTCTGACTACTGCAGAGTTTAAATTCTTAAAAGCTGCAAGACGACTTTACAGAAAGAGTTTAGAATATTTAAATCCTTTTCAGAGTCTGAAGGAAGGAAGGGAGGAAGAAGGAAGGAAAGGGAGGGAGGGAGGAAGGAAGAAGGAAGGAAAAGAGGGAGGGGGAAAGGAAGGAAAGGAAGGAAAGGAGGAAAGGCGGGAGGGAGGAAGGGAGGAAGGGAGGGAGAAGGAAGGAAAGGAGGGAGGGAGAAAGGAAAAGAGGAAGGAAAGAAAGAAGGACAGAGGAAAGAAGGAAGGGTGGAGGAAGGAAAGAGGGAAGGAAGGAAGGAAGGAAAGAAGGAACAGTCAAAACAGACAGGTCAATTTGACCTGGGTGGAAGGTACAAAGGAAGGAAGGGAGGAAGAAGGGAGGAAGGAAGGAAGAAGGAAGGAAAGGGGGGAGGGAGAAAAGCAGGAAGGAAGGAAGAAGGAAGGAAAGGAGGGAGGGAGAAAAGCAGGAAGGGAGGAAAAAGGAAGGAAGGGAGGGAGAAGGAAGGAAAGGAGGGAGGGAGGAAGGAAAAGAGGAAGGAAGGAAAGAAGGAGTCTTTTCACACCTCAAAGTCCAAACCAGGGTTCATATTTATATTATATTGAACACATTTGATTTGGTTAGTTTAGTTTATAATTATGTGAGATAATACTTGACAATAATTGGTTTATAGATGGATGTGTATCTGATGTTGGCATGTATCTCAGCAAGTAGCTTTTAATCACTGTTTGAATTAATGGAGGGAAAAATAAAAATCAATGAGCATCTTAATTTCAATGCCTCTATATTATATTATTATCATCCCACGTATATATATTACAATTTGTTTACTTTCAGGTGGAATTGCTCTTCCTTCCTCTCTCTCATCTAGGCATGGGATGATAACCGTGTTCAAGGTATACCAGGATTTGAAAAAGCCACAATAACCGAAACCACCAAATGTTCTGTCGTACCGTTCCTAAGGTATGAGCTGTTTTTAGTCTGGTCAAAGACAGGAAGTGGAAAGGTCAGAAATCCCTCAGGTGGTGCAGCTGCAGCGTAGAGTATCACGACCCCTCACACTGTCATTACAGACTCAGGTTAAATGAACATGTCTGTCTTTATTTTTCTACCTTTTAGGAACATTTTAGAGCTGTAATCGCTCGCATACAGTGAAACCGTGATATTTTTGCTTATGGTTATCATACCACTAGAATCTCATACCGGCCCATGCCTACTCTCATCCTCTCTGTTTTTTTTCCAGGTGACTTTTTATGACATCATTCTCATTTTCACCCAGGAAACTATTTAGACTATTTTCAAGCTGTGTTTAAGTGCTTATGGAAAACTCAGACATCCGGCTTTTCAACTTAACCTCCTGCAACCCTGCGTCCTCATATAGAGACGTTACATTTTGGGTTTGCTGGACCTTATACTTCATTCTGCTGAACTTTGACCTGTTGTCCTCGTTCGTACATGACTTTTTGTGCTACCTAGTGGTAACAAAAGCACATTACAACATAAAAACGTGATCGTAGGCATCTTGGCCGAGTAAATCAACAGCTGATCCCCAGACAAAAGTGGACCAGGTAGAAAAACCTTATCAAGTTTTATAGTTGAAACCTGATTATTTATGCTTAATAATGTTTCTAGTTTGATTCACATTGGGAGGTTATTACTGTTTGTGCAAAGGGAAAGTGTAAATGTAAGGAAATAAATAGTTTTTTTGTACTTATCAGGTCCTACTAATCCCAAATATCTAGGAGAAATTAAAAATACATACCAAACAAAAGCTCAAGTCTCAGGAGGTTAATGTGTAATTTAAAAATGAGAAAGATGTTTTAACAAAAAGATTAAATATCTTGTCACTGCATCATTAAACAATAATACTAATAATATTATGATGTGCTTCAAATTCATATTAAACCGACTCTACAGTAGAAGTCGTGTCTATAGAGAGAGTCTGACTGTGACTTCGGTCTAAATACTAAACAATGATTTCTCTTCAGCTATCTTTGCTCTCTTTAACTTTAACCACAACAACAGGAAGTAGAAACAATCACAGAGGAGGACAGACCTTCCCACATCCTGTCTGCTGACTTCCTGACCACAGCTTAACTTATCTCTCTCCCTCTCCATAAAACTACACCACCAAGTGCAGATGAAACTCAAAATGTTTTATCACTCTTCTGGATTCAGCCTCACCGATCAGACTCCTGTAGTCTCTGAGTCTGGAGTTTCTCCTCTCTTGTTCCTCGCTGACGGACTTCCACTGCAGCTTCATCCTGAAGTATTCGTCACTATGAAGAAGAAGAAGGAGAAGAAGAAGGAGGAGAAGAAGAAGAAGAAGAAGAAGAAGAAGAAGAAGAAGAAGAAGAAGAAGAAGAAGAAGAAGAAGAAGAAGAAGAAGAAGAAGAAGAAGAAGAAGAAGAAGAAGAAGAAGAGGAGAGACACTTCAGATTCAACGTGAAGCAGAAACAACCAAAAAGATCTAGAAATCACTGAATGGTTTAGGTCCAGAATATAATATATATATATAAACCCAGTAGAGCTCTGAGATCTACTGACTCAGGTCAGATAGTTGAGCCCAGAGCTCTGAGATCTACTGACTCAGGTCAGATAGTTGAGCCCAGAGCTCTGAGATCTACTGACTCAGGTCAGATAGTTGAGCCCAGAGCTCTGAGATCTACTGACTCAGGTCAGATAGTTGAGCCCAGAGCTCTGAGATCTACTGACTCAGGTCAGATAGTTGAGCCCAGAGTTCAAACTAAACATGATGAAGCAGCTTTTACACAACTGGAACAAACTACCAGCAGAACTGTGATCATGTTTAAATCCAGGTTAAAAACATTTCTCTTCTCCTGAGCTTATGATTGAGCTCTTTCAATCAATCAATCTTTATTTGTATAGCGCCAAATCACAACAGATCATATTTAATGCTCTATTCTAGCATTTTACATATCTCCAAATGAGATTCAGTCACAGTATTCGTACGTTTTGGCTCTCTGCAGGACTTTCCTCTCCTCCAGCGTGCTGTTCCACGGAAAATATCCCAGCAGGAACTTCCACACCTCTTTCCTCAGCGCGTGACAGAGTCCCTGCAGATAGAAGACGAGAGCAGAGACACACACGATGAGTCTCTGATGATCGGAGGAGACGACAGACGAGCAGAATCTGGTTAAATGTGACTCATAATCTGTTTTAGTTTAAATCTTAAATACTAAATAAGTAAAAGAAAGAAGGTACAGGAGGTATTTTTGGATACTGTCTAACTCAGGGGTGTCAAACATGTGACCCGTGGGCCAGAACCGGGCCGCCGAGGGGTCCAATCTGACCCACTTCTGTCTGTCCTTCCTCCCTTTCTTCCTTCTGTCTGTCTGTCTGTCCTTCCTCCCTTTCTTCCTTCTGTCTGTCTGTCTGTCCTTCCTCCCTTTCTTCCTTCTGTCTGTCTGTCTGTCCTTCCTCTCTTTCTTCGGTCTGTCCTTCCTTCTCTGTCTGTCTGTCTGTCCTTCCTTATGTCCTTCCTCCCTTTCTTCCTTCTATCTGTCCTTCCTCCCTTTCTTCCATCCTTCCTTCTGTCCTTCCTCCCTTTCTTCCTTCCATCTGTCCTTCTTCCCTTTCTTCCTTCCTTCCATCTGTCCTTCCTCCCTTTCTTCCCTTCATCTGCCGTTCCTTCCTTCCTTCCTTCCTTCCTTCCATCTGTTCTTCCTCCCTTTCTTCCTTCAATCTGTCCTTACTCCCTTTCTTCCTCCCTTTCTTCCTTCCTCCCTTTCTTCTTCCTTTCTTCCTTCCATCTGTCCTTCCTCCCTTTCTTCTTCCTTTCTTCCTTCCATCTGTCCTTCCTGCCTTTCTTCTTCCTTCCATCTGTCCTTCCTCCCTTTCTTCCATCCTTCCATCTGTCCTTCCTCCCTTTCTTCCCTTCATCTGCCTTTCCTTCCTTCCTTCCTCCCTCACTTCCTTCAATCTGTCCTTATTCCCTTTCTTCCTTCCTTCCATCTGTCCTTCCTCCCTTCCTTTCTTCCTCCCTAACATCTGTCCTTCTTGCCTTTCTTCTTCCTTCCATCTGTCCTTCCTCCCTTTCTTCCTTCCTTTCTTCCTCCCTTTCTTCCTTCCATCTGTCCTTCCTCCCTTTCTTCCTTCCATCTGTCATTCCTCCCTTCCTTTCTTCCTTCCATCTATCCTTCCTCCCTTCTGTCCTTCCTTTCTCCGTTTCTTCCATCTGTCCTTCCTCCCTTTCTTCCTCCCTTTCTTCCATCCGTCCTTCCTTCTTTCCTTCCTTCTGTCTTTCCTTCCTTCCCTTCTGATTTCCTCCCTTCCTTCCTTCCATCTTTTTCATAACCCACATGAGATCAAATTGGTTTGTATGTGGCCCTTGAATGAAAATGAGTTTGACCCCTCTGGTCTAACCTGACTGCATGCGAACGTCATTAATGAAAGAGGTGAAACATAATAATAATAATAATAATAATAATAATAAATTGAACTTGCCCCTTTGAAGATGAGGTGTTTGAGGTGAGGCACGTTGAGCATCCTTCCCTCCTGATCCTGATGTTTGGTCCACTCCTCTGCAGACAGCGGTTCTCTCCTCCTCACCTGCGGCCTCGTTCCCAAGTCGACCTGACGATCAGACAGTTAAAGGTTTGATTTAATAAGTAACTCAGCTGTTTGTCAGTTTGTAGTTTGAGAATAAATGACAAAAATACAACAAATATAGAGGGAAGTTCTGGTCCTCTGAAATGAGGCCAACCAGGAAGTAACTTAGAGCTGCATTCTATCAAAAGGCCACCAGGGGGCGACCGTCTCTATACAAGTCAATGGAGAATTCACCAACTTCTCACTTGATTTCTAACCTCAGTAAACGTTTTCAAAATGTGTTTATGGTCTCAATCGCTAGTTTAAAGCCTTCTTCAATGCAGTATGATGTTCATTTGGGACATTTTGGCCTCCCTGATTTTATATGTGACGATAAAGCAGGGTATGCATTAGGGCGTGGCCACGTCCTGATTGACAGGTTGATTGACCAATGTCCTCGAGATCCAGCCCTCGCAACCATAGCAACCTCCCCGCTCCGCCCATGACTCCGCCTCATGCCCATATAAGTAGAATCCGTGTTTTTATTTTTCCCAGCATGCACCTGAAATTTTCAAGACGGCGCTGCCCAGATCCAAAACTATTGGCTTCCGAGCAGCAGTCCACAAACCAATGGGTGACGTCACGGATGTTACGTCCATTTCTTTTATACAGTCTCTGATTTTTACTGAAGAAAGCTACAAAACTATTTCTACATTGTGGTATTCATACTTTTCCTTCCATAAAACATCTGAATAATGTGAATAAATCTTCCTCCTCTGATTCAAACTGAACTCAAATTATTTTTGATGCAGATATGTGAACGTGTCCGTCGGCGTCTCACCCTGGTGATGACCTCGAAGCCCGGCTCCTCCTGCTGGTTGATCTCTAGTCCCGGGATGATTTCACCCAGCAGGTCGGCCACTTCTTCCGGCGGCCGCTGTTGATGCTCCTCTGTTCCCCGGATAACGTCGAACAGGTAGTTGGTGACTTTAGAGAAGCCGCCCATCGTGGTCAGATACGGTTCCCTCCTCAACTTCTGCCGGAGACAAAGACTTCAAACTTTAATCTCTGACAACTGAACACCACTTCTGCTTTTACCATGTTTTAATATGTCAACCTGAAGCTCCATAAGTGACTGTTAGAGTAATATAAATAATGAAATATAGACCTTTTTATTCCTTTAAACTCTCATTTTTTTTTAACTTAATCTTAATTTAACATGTTCTTGTGTCAGTGCAAATGACAATACAGTCTCTTAAATCTTAACCCTCCTGTTGTCCTCAAGTCAAGGAAGGAAAGGAGGAATGAAAGGAGGAAGGAAGGGAGGGAGGAAGGGAGGGAGGGAGGGAGGGAGGAAGGAAGGAAGGGAGTAAGAAGGGAGGGAGGGAGGAAAGGAGTAAGGAGGGAGGAAGGAAGGGAGAGAGGGAGGGAGGGAGGAAGGAAGGAAGGAAGGGAGTAAAAAGGGAGGGAGGGAGGGATGGAGGAAAGGAGGAAGGAAAGGAGTAAGGAAGGAAGGAAGGAAAGGAGTAAGGAGGGAGGGAGGGAGGGAGGAAAGGAAGAAGGAAAGGAGTAAGGAGGGAGGGAAGGAGGAAAGGAGTAAGGAGGGAGGGAGTGAGGAAAGGAGTAAGGAAGGAAGGAAGGAAGGAAGGAAGGAAGGAAGCAAAGGAAGGAAGGAAGGAAGCAAAGGAGTAAAGAGGAAGGGAGGAAGAAAAAGACAAAGGAAGGAAACAAGGAAGGATGGAAGGAAGTGAGGAAAGAAGTATGGAAGGAGGAGGGAGCAAAGAAAGAGGGAAGAAGGAAGGAAAGAAGGAACAGTCAAAAGAGAGATGGGGTCAATTTGACCCGGGAGGACGACAGGAGGGTTAAAGAAGGTGAGCAGGTTATGTATTCTGTGTTTCTGACGTTTCAAAGTGATATTTTTTTAGTTTTCTTACGCCGGCCAACGTGTAGTTGTTGTCGTCCATGAGGTTTTCGAAGGATTGAGACAAAGCCTTGTTCGGTGTGCTGACTAACAGACACGTTGCATCATCAGGGGACCTTCAAAATAAAACAGGAAACAGACAAAAAACAGACTTCAGGTTATTTTAGAAATAAATGTCACTGGGATCGTTTTTACTCCTGCGTCTCCACACGATCTCAATCTTTTTGTTCACAGACGACGAAAGAGAAAGAAAGAGAAAGAGAAAGAGAAAGAAAGAGAAGATACAGAGAAAGAAAGAGAAAGAGAAAGAAAATACAGAGTGAAAGTGAGGATGAGAAGTGAGTCTTAACCATGATCACGTTTGTCCACGTCGACTCTGATTTGCTCATTTGGGGCGAAACTTCAAATATTCAGTTTGTGTTTGTGCGGGAGTCACTCAACATTAAACAGCTCATTTATTTTATTTACTTAGCTGGCTTCTACTTTTTATGTACCAGATGTTTTTCATTTAAAAAAATACTCTTAACATTACTGATTTTCACTACTAACCTCTGATCTGGATGATGTCATTTCAGATGATGTCAGATCAGAGGTTAGTAGGTCAACTTACAGACCCCGGATGTTGCCAACATGCCACCACGGGCTCCGAGTTGAAAAGCACTAACGTATCATAACTAAATATTGGTGAAATTAACTAGTTTCGCAGCAGATAAAGCGTTATATATAGAGGCTGTGCTTCGGGTCCCCGTGTACTCGCATTATACGGATATATACGCGGTGCAACACAGGAGCTAATTTCATCCGAACGACTCCAAATGACACCAAAGTTGTCTGGGTGAGTAAATGATCGTATTTTATGCTAGAAATAAGGTCCAGGTTGTAAAAAAACAGTAATTATCCTTTAATAATCATTAATATTATTACTTTCTTTTATCATATCATCACTTTCATGTTGCTGGACTTTCTAGATTTCAACCTCAGCTTCACAACAACAGCCCATCTCTTGATTTTTAAAACACTTTAAATTAAGATTTTGAGGATTTTGGTTTTATTTGAATTTCACTTCAATATATTAAAATAACTGCTTTTACTTATTTTATATCCTGTAAAAAGAACGAGACGTGAGCAGCAATTAGAAGTCCGTAAATAAACTACTCTCCATTTAAATCTAGTAACGGTGAGTCAACAGCTTTCTTCTTCTTCTTTTACATTTATCTCTGCAGACTTTAAACAGCGTCTAATAAACCATCGAGGAGACGGTCGGTCAGCAGGACGTAAAACACGAGCGATCGATGCTCCGCTGCTGATCCTAATGCGGACGATTTCATTATGAAAGGCTTTGATAAGAACTTTAATAATAACAACAGGTATCTGCTGCGGAGCGAGAGGAAGAGCCAAAGACCACATCACACATCACACACTGTAAATCACATGAATTAGCATATAAATGACACGTCTGAAGAGCTGGCATGTTTTCAAGAGGCAAAAAAAGAAAGATAAACATTTAATCAATAAGGAAGGAAGGAAGGAAGGAAGGAAGGAAGGAAGGAAGGAAGGAAGGAAGGAAGGAAGGAAGGAGGGAGGGAGAAAAAGAGTAAGGAGGGAGGGAGGGAGGGAGGAAGGAAAGGAGGGAGGAAGGAAGGAAAGGAGTAAGGAAGGAAGGAGGGAAAGGAGTAAGGAGGGGGGAGGAAGGAAGGACAGGAGGGAGGAAGGAAGGAAGGAAAAGAGTAAAGGAGGGAGGGACAGGGGAGGAAGGAAAGGAGGGAAGAAGGAAGGAAGGAAGGAAAGGAGTAAGGAGGGAGGGAGGAAGGAAGGAAGGAAAAGAGTAAGGAGGGAGGGAGGGAAGAAGGAAAGAGGGAGGAAGGAAGGAAGGAAGGAAGGAAGGAAGGAAGGAAGGAAGGAAGGAAGGAAGGAAGGAAAGGAGTAAGGAGGGAGGGAGAAAAAGAGTAAGGAGGGAGGGAGAAAAGAGTAAGGAGGGAGGGAGGGAGGGGAGGAAGGAAAGGAGGGAGGCAAGGAAGGAAAGGAGTAAGGAAGGAAGGAGGAAGGGAGTAAGGAGGGGGAGGAAGGAAGGACAGGAGGGAGGAAGGAAGGAAGGAAAAGAGTAAGGAGGGAGGGACAGGGGAGGAAGGAAAGGAGGGAAGAAGGAAGGAAAGGAAGGAAAGGAGTAAGGAGGGAGGGAGAAGGAAGGAAGGAGAAAGAGTAAGGAGGGAGGGAGGGAAGAAGGAAAGGAGGGAGGAAGGAAGGAAGGAAGGAAGGAAGGAAGGAAGGAAGGAAGGAAGGAAGGAAGGAAAGGAGTAAGGAGGGAGGGAGAAAAAAGAGTAAGGAGGGAGGGAGGAAAAAGAGTAAGGAGGGAGGGAGGGAGGGAGGAAGGAAAGGAGGGAGGAAGGAAGGAAAGGAGTAAGGAAGGAAGGAGGGAAAGGAGTAAGGAGGGGGAGAAGGAAGGACAGGAGGAGGAAGGAAGGAAAGGAGTAAGGAAGGAAGGAAGGACAGGAGGGAGGAAGGAAGGAAGGAAAAGAGTAAGGAGGGAGGGACAGGGGAGGAAGGAAAGGAGGGAAGAAGGAAGGAAGGAAGGAAAGGAGTAAGGAGGGAGGGAGGAAGGAAGGAAGGAAAAGAGTAAGGAGGGAGGGAGAGAAGAAGGAAAGGAAGGAAGGAAGGAAGGAAGGAAGGAAGGAAGGAAGGAAGGAAAGGAGTAAGGAGGGAGGAGAAAAAGAGTAGAGGAGGGAGGGAGGGAGGGAGGAGGAAGGATAGGAGGGAGGAAGGAAGGAAAGGAGTAAGGAAGGAAGGAGGGAAAGGTGTAAGGAGGGGGGGAAGGAAGGACAGGAGGGAGAGGAAGGAAGAAAGGAGTAAGGAGAGAGGGAGGGAGGAAGGAAGGAAGGAAAAGAGTAAGGAGGGAGGAAGGAAGGAAGAAAGTAAGGGAGGAGGGAGGAAGGAAGGAAGGGAGAAGGAAGAAAAGAAGGATGGACAGGAGGGAGGAAGGAAGGAAGGACAGGAGGGAGGAGGGAGGGAGGGAGGAAGGAAGGAAGGAAGGACAGGAGGAAGGAAGGAAGGAGCACTAGCTCAAAATGGATTTGTACAATTGTATTCCATTACCTTTATTTAATATAATAAGTAATAATGTAAGATCATAGTTGTCATAGTAACGGGCCTGAGCACTCACTCGCTGAGCAGAGCGAATCTCCTCAGGCTGTCCATGAACTCTCTGCTGCCGCCCTGGTGGAAGTTGAAGAGCGGGCGGTGAGGATGACGACGGCTCCTTCAGTTTGAACATCAGGATGGACCAGCCTTCCTCTTTCACTGTGACGGACTGAGGTCACTGAGGCTGAAGCTGAACGCCCACCTGCTCCTCTCGTTGCTGTGGTTCAAGGAGCCTGAGAGACCAAGCAGAGGAGGAGAAAAAAAAAAAACCCAAAATGTTTCTTAGGCTGTGTTCGAAACGCATACTACATACTACATACTTCTATACTACATACTTCTATACTACATACTACATACTACATACTTCTATACTACATACTACATACTTCTATACTACATACTACATACTTCTATACTACATACTTCATACTTCTATACTGCATACTACATACTACATACTTCTATACTACATACTACTATACTACATACTTCTATACTACATACTACATACTTCTATACTACATACTACATACTTCTATACTACACACTACATACTTCTATACTACATCTACATACTTCTATACTACATACTTCCATACTACATACTACATACTTTCTATACTACATACTTCTATACTTCTATACTGCATACTACATACTTCTATACTACATACTACATACTTCTATACTACATACTACATACTTCTATACTACATACTACATACTTCTATACTACATACTACATACATTCTATACTACATACTACATACTTCTATACTACATACTTCATACTTCTATACTGCATACTACATACTACATACTTCTATACTACATACTACTATACTACATACTTCTATACTACATACTACATACTTCTATACTACATACTACATACTTCTATACTACAACACTACATACTTCTATACTACATACTTCCATACTACATACTACATACTTCTATACTACATACTTCTATACTTCTATACTGCATACTACATACTTCTATACTACATACTACTATACTACATACTACATACTTCTATACTACATACTTCATACTTCTATACTGCATACTACATACTTCTATACTACATACTTCCATACTACATACTACATACTTCTATACTACATACTTCATACTTCTATACTGCATACTACATACTTCTATAACTACATACTACTATACTACATACTTCTATACTACATACTACATACTTCTATACTACATACTACATACTACATACTTCTATACTACATACTACATACTTCTATACTACATACTTCTATACTACACACTACATACTTCTATACTACATACTTCCATACTACATACTACATACTTCCATCCTACACACTAAGGGACCAGATGGTAAGCAGACCGTTTACACTGTAGTAAACTACACGATAACCCACAATGCATTGCGTTCCTACCCGAGCTGAAATCATCAGGCTGAAGCTGATTTTATTTTAGCTCTAACTTGTAAATAAACCACTTTATCCACATTTCTAACCTTTTTAGGAGAAAGTAAAGTAGCCCTTTAGATCCACAATGTGACGCTAATCTGTCCAAATAACACCTGTTATTCGGAGCCACTCAAGTTAGCCGTAGCGAGTAACTCACTTCCTGTCATTTTCACAAAATAAAACACCCGCTGCCTTTTATTATTAAGAAAACCATAACAATAGGATTGGTGCTTTTATTTTGAAAACAGGAAGAGAACATACCATCGCTGTAGCTAACTTTTGATCTGTGACGTTTGTATTTTGGGTTTTTTTCAGAAGTTGTGTTGCATCTTGGGTAATTTGAGTGTGAGTAGTCAGCTCTTGATGCATACTCTGCATTTCTGGAGAATCTAGTAAACCATCCAGGAACTTCTCATACTTCAAATGACGTCAGAGTTAGTACGAGTAGTAGGAAAGGATGAGGTTTAGAACAGAGCCTAACTTTCAGGATCAGTAGACGTGACGGCAGGTTTCTGACCCTTTCAGAGGCGTTAACGTGTTGCAGCACTCAAACGTGTCTGTTGGATTCCTCCAGAGACAGAAACACTCTCAGTTCCTCCAACATCACAAAGCTTTTTACTGTGACCACGTTTTTATATCAGAACATGAAGTCACATTATTTAAACGAT
>NC_070582.1:4967218-5059718 GCF_027409825.1 Scomber japonicus | reverse complement strand
AGGAACGAAGGAAGGAACGAAGGAAGGAAGAAAGGGTGGGAGGAAGGAAGGAAGGAAAAGAAGGAAGGAAGGAAGGAAGGATGGTAGAAAGGGTGGGAGGAAGGAAGGGTGGGAGGAAGGAAGGAAGGAACGAAGGAAGGAAGAAAGGGTGGGAGGAAGGAAGGAAGGAAAAGAAGGAAGGAAGGAAGGAAGGAAGGAAGGAAGGAAGGAAGGAAGGAAGGAAGGATGGTAGAAAGGAAAAGAAGGAAGGACGGATGGAAGGAAGGAAAAGAAGACAGGAAAGAAAATGGAGGAAGGAGGAAAATGGAAGGAATGGAGGAAGGAAAGAAGGAAGGAAGGAAGGAAGGACAGATGGAAGGGAGGAAGGAAGGAAGGACAGATGGAAGGAGGGAACGAAGGAACGAAGAAAGGGTGGGAGGAAGGAAGGAAGGAAAAGAAGGAAGGACGGACGGAAGGAAGGAAAAGAAGACAGGAAGGAAAAATGGAAGGAATAGAGGAAGAAAAGAAGGAAAAAAGAAAGAAAGAAAGAAAGAAAGGGAGGAAGGAAGGACAGAAGTAAGGAAGGAAAAAAAGACAGGAAGGAAAGTGGGCCGGTTTGGACCCCTCGGCGGGCTGGTTCTGGCCCACGGGCCGCATGTTTGACACCCCTGTTCTAAAAGGCTTCTTTAACGTGTTTTTCTGCCGCGGAGGGAAAATAAATTCACAGCGAGGGACACAAAGCGTCTTTCCTGCAGAAAAAAACCCAGCGAGGACTGTCATCGTCTGTCACACACGAGCAGAAGAAGAAGAAGAATTACTGCTGTCACTGATGACGAGGAGGAGCTCAAACTGACAGACAGTCTGAGAGATGATGAGTGACAGGAGGAAAGTGTGACAGACAGGATATAACAGGAGTCCTTTGACTGTTCCTTCCCTCCTTCCTTTCTTCCTTCCCTCCCTCCTTCTTTCCTCCCTTCCTTCCTTTCTTTCTTTCCTTCCTTCGTTCCTTTCTTCTGTCCTTCTTTCCTCCCTCCCTCCTTCCTTCTTTCCTCCCTCCCTCCCTCCCTCCTTCTCTCTTTACTTTCTTCCCTCCCTCCCTCCCTCCTTCCTTCCTTCCTTCCCTCCTTCCTTCCTTCTTTCCTCCCTTCCTTCCCTCCTTCTTTCCTTATGTCCTTTCTTCGTTCCTTTCTTCTGTCCTTCTTTTGTCCCTCCCTCCTTCCTTCTTCCTTCCCTCCTTCTCTCTTTACTTTCTTCCCTCCCTCCCTCCTTCCTCTCTTCCCTCCTTCTTTCCTCCCTCCCTCCCTCCTTCTTTACTTTCTTCCTTCCCTCCCTCCCTCCTTCCTTCCTTCCTTCCTTCCCTCCCTCCCTCCCTCCCTCCCTCCCTCCCTTCCTTAGTGTGACAGACAGGATATAACAGGAGGACTAATGTGGGATTCTCCTTCTGCTTTAATGGAAGGATTTCACTTTTATAAGAATCAAGTGTCACTAACAGGATAAGTGTTATAGTGTCTCGCTTTAAAAAAATGTCTCCCCTCGCTCCTTCCTTCCCTCTCTCCCTCCCTCCCTCCTTCCCTCCTACCTTCCATCCTTCCTTCCTTCCTTCCTCCCTCCCTTCCTTCCCTCCTTCTTTCCTTCCTTCGTTCCTTTCTTCTGTCCTTCTTTCCTCCCTACCTCCTTCTCTCTTTACTTTCTTCACTCCCTCCTTCCCTCCCTCCCTCTCTCCTTCCTCCCTTCCCTCCTTCCTTCTTTCCTCCCTTCCCTCCTTCCTTCTTTCCTCCCTTCCTTCCCTCCTTCCTTCCTTTCCTTCTTTCCTCCCTCCCTCCTTCTCTCTTTACTTTCCTCCCTCCCTCCTTCCTCCCTCCTTTTTTCCTCCCTTCCTTCCTTCCTTTCCTTCTTTCTTCCTTCCCTCCCTCCCTCCTTCCTCCCTTCCTTCCTTCCCTCCCTCCCTTCCTTCCCTCCCTCCCTCCTTCCTTCTCTCCTACCTTCCCTCCTTCCTTCCCTCCTTCCTTCCTCCGTCCTTTCCTTCCTTCTCCCTCCCTTCCTTGACTTGAGGACAACAGGAGGGTTATATTCAGAATAATACTAAAAATCAAACTGAGACAAACCTTTCCAGCACACAACATGCTTGATGAGTCGACGGTGTCTTCCAGAGGTTTGTACTCCACCGTGATTTCACCATCCTGACAGCGAGGACAGAGAAATACAACCAACATTTTTATTTCATACAGACACCAAACCAGGATTAAAAACAACTAATCTAACACACAATTTACGACAGATGTGAAGCTGAAATATTCTATTGTTTAAACCGATCGCCTGACAGAAAATGAACCAGGTCCCAGCTTCTCAAGTATGAGGTTTTTCTGCTTATGTCGGCTTTTATAACAGTAAAGTGAAATATTTGAGTTTTAGACTTATTGGTGGAACAAAAAAAAAAAAAAAAAAAAAAGACGTCTGACATGTTTACCTTGTCAACAATCCGCAGTGACCCAGAAAAGAGCAAATCCTGCTCGATCCCGTCTTCATCACTGCTCGGCTGAATGAAGACTCCTTCATGTTCAAATATAACCTGTGTGACAGACGTTACATTCAGGTTAGCACATGTTAGTACCGTTCACGTACATGTACCTACAAGTCCAAGATGATGGATACGACAACTGACAATCCTTTTTATGGTTCAGCAGACAGGATCGTTTTTCATTAAAGCTGTTTTTCTTGCTGTAATCATTCCTCCTGTTCATACTGACCATTAGTAGATCCCTTCATAATGTATTTATAATGGAAGTGATGGAGGACTAAATCCACAGCCCTCCTTCTGTATTTAAGAGTTGATGTGAAGCTAATATGAAGCTTCAGCCGTCCAAATGAGTCAAATCAAGTCTTCTGTGTTTCAACGTTACAGCCAAAGTCTTTTTGTTCCTATACTTCCACCACAGCTCAACAGGAAACACTAAGAGGGAATTTGATGATGCTAAAGACTGTAAATGTGTCAGATATGAGATCACTTGATATGACTAACTCAGAGTACCGCTAAAGCTAAATATAAGCTTCACATCAACCTGTTACCAGCAGTTACCACAACAGTAACTTGACTACATGTAGTTTAGCTCAACCATCGAGTCATGTGGACTGTTGTTTTGAAGACACTCTGTTATCTAAACATATAGAAGTACCAGACACACTAAACATTAACTAACTGACCTTCACCCACAATATGGAGTACAGTGGCAAAAATGCAGAAAGACCTGATTACAGTGTTTATGTTCAGTCACTGATCTGAAGACACTTTAAAAGTTAGTATAAGGGGTCTAGAGATGTTTAACGGGAGATCTTTCATTTTTGCTGAAATATTGGATCATTTGAACATTTATTGAAATGAAAGCATGTGAGAAGTTTAGAGGGATAAATCAGTATTTGGTGGAGCTGTTAACAACTCATAGACATCTGAAATGTGAGCCGACTACACACTGCTTTTTGGTTTCATCTTAACAATGTGTTGTATTTTAAAAGCTTGTTATATTATCCATTGTGTCAAATCTTCATCTGAAAAGTAACTAAAGCTGTCAAATAAATGTAGTGGAGTAGAAAGTACAATATTTCCCTCTGAGATGTAGAAAGTAGCTTCACATGGAAATACTACAGTAAGTAGTACCTCAAAATTGTATTTATGTAGAGTACTTTAGTAAATATACTTATTTATTTTCCATAACTGGACTCAAATCTTCATCTGAAAAGTAACTGTAGTGGAATAGAAAGTACAAAACTTCCCTCTGAGATGTAGTGAAGTGAAAGTAAGTCATCAAGAAGCACAAAAATGTACCTCAATACTATAATTAGCTACAGTACTTATTTACTTTCCATAAATGGACTTAACACAAAGCAAACTATAAAATTAAACATACAGGAATGAAAAAAGGCAGAAAAATCATATAAAAGACAGACGATATGTTCCAGCTGGGAAGTGAAAGTAACTCATCAAGAAGCATAAAATGGTGATACTCAAGTACAGTACAAGTACCTCAGGACTACACTTAGCTACAGTACTTTAGTTAATATACCTAGTGACTCTGCACCCCTGATAGTTAGCTGATCTTTAACCTCTCAGGGGCCCAAAGTGTCAACAGCCATCAGCTCGCTCTGTCTTACTGCAGCTGCTAATGTTGATGTCACATTATTTGAGCCTTGAAGCCATGAGAGTGCATTTAAATATAAAAACTGAGAGAAAAGAGCCACATTAGCTGACAGCAGACTGCAATGTCTTCGTGGCATGTTTTTTTTTAACCTTCTGTCAAATAAATGTAGTGGAGTAGAAAGTACAATATTTCCCTCTGAGATGTAGTGAAGTGAAAGTAAGTCATCAAGAAGCACAAAATGGTGATACTCAAGTAAAAGTACAAGAGCCTCAGGACTACACTTAGCTACAGTATGTTAGTAAATATACTTATTTACTTTCCACAACTGGGCTTAACGCAAAGCAAACTATACAATTAAAGATACAGGAATGAAAAAAAGGCAGAGAACCGTATAAAAGACAGAAGATATGTTCCAGCTGTTTTTAAGCTGCTGTATATGTGCACATGTGTAGTGAAGTGAAAGTAACTCATCAAGAAGCACAAAATGGTGATACTCAAGTACAGTACAAGTACCTCAGGACTACACTTAGCTACAGTAGATGAGTAAATATACCTAGTGACTCTGCACCCCTGATAGTTAGCTGATCTTTAACCTCTCAGGGGCCCAAAGTGTCAACAACCATCAGCTCGCTCTGTTTTACTGCAGCTGCTAATGTTGCTGTCACATTATTTTAGTCATGCGAGAGAAAAGAGCCTCGTTTATTAGCAGCATTGACAGCAGACTGTAATGTCTTCGTGGCATGTCCTCCTCTCACTGCTGATGATGAGGATGATGATGAGGATGATGATGTGGCTACAAAACAGCTAACTGAAGCTAACTATCAGCTAACTCAAGTCAGCTGATAGCCGGTTTAACGGCAGGTAATAAAACACGGAGCTGTAACTAATAAACATTATAATTATTTTTACCCACTCAGACTTTATATCTAACTCTAAACCTTGACACGCTGAGACAGAGAAAGCAGGTTAAACATGTGTTGTTTTGTGTTTTTTACCTTCGGAGCAGAATCCGCCGCCATGACGCCAGCTCGCTTTCCCTGTGACGTCAGCAGCTCACGTGCCTGTCAACTTCCAAAACAATAGTGACAAGTCAGCTTCCGGTAGGAGGCTGCGGGGCGCATGCGCAGTTTGGGTTCTTTTTATTTTTTATTTAAAGGACAGGTTCACAATTTTTCAAATCTATTTTTTTTTAAATAGGTGAACAAATGAAGGAATAACTCGTATTATTATTACCATATTCTTTATGTTGTGTATTTTATATTACTTATTAATAGCATAGACTAGAAAACATAACATAATAAATTACTAAATACAGCACTATGATTGAAAAGCTCAGTACAGATTAAATATATTATATTGTTTCCATCATTATTATTATTATTATTATTATCATAAGATATCCAAATGAAGGAAAAGCATAGCATAGACTAGAACACACAACATAAATAAATGAATTAAAAAAAATACATACATACATGCATACATTCCTTCATTTTCACTATGAATGAAGAAGAAGAAGTAGAAGAAGAAGAAAAAGAAGAAGAAGAAGAAGAAGACTTTTTCGGATTTTCAGACACGTCAGCAGGTCCATATGAATAAACAAGAGACATAATAGAAAAAAATTAAAGAATTACATTAAATATGTTGCATAGATATCGACATAGGACTACAGTATGCTGCTAAAGGCCACTTACACATTTTCTAAATAATATGCACTTTAAAATTTTACTTTCTGATGAATTGATTAAGATGTAAATGCAGTTCATGGACAGCTGGACTAATGAACAGACATACAGACTTGTGTTCTAATGCTTCCAAAACCAAGAGGAGTACCTTGCCCTAACTCTAACCCTAACCCTAACCCTAATCCTTTGTATAGGCTCAGTTAATGACATTATGACTTTTTTTTATTAATGAAACCAAACCATATATTTTAATTTTTCATTAAAATCCATAACACGACATGAAAGGTGGGGACATTTTTAGTAACAAACATATGACTTGCACTTACAAAACGTATTATTACTATCATTATTACTATTAATTATTATTATTACTATTCCTCAGTCAGGTTTTTGTTCAGCACACAGCACTAAAAACAGCTCTGTACAGGGTTGTGAATGACCTACTGATGGCAGCTGGTGTCAGGTTCCCTTCTCTCCTGATTCTCCTTGACCTGAGTGCTGCATTTGACACTGTGGATCACACTCATAGAGGGCCTCCATGCCACCATAGTACTGTCAGACTCTGCACATAAGTGGTTTCAGTCCTGCTTGAAAGGTAGGACTGGAATTTATCTCACTGGGAGGATGCAGGTCTAGATCACTCCCCCTCAGTCTTAAGAAGATGAAGTCATCCCCCGTACTTCATCTCACCTTTAATAGCCAAGATAACCCCCTTTCCTCCCCAGTCACTGATCTGGGTGTTAGGTTTGACTTGTTCAGTTTGTTCTTTAACTGACTTTTGATGATTATATGAGACATCTATGCAAAACATCTGTCTACCATCTTAAAAACATCTGTAAACTCCGCCCCTCTCAAACCCTATCAGATGCAGACAAACTGGCCCATGCCTTTATCTCCTATAGACTGGACTACAGCAATGTGCTCTTCACAGGGGTTGTCAAAGACTGTCTTTATAAAATGTTGATTTTTAAAATTAATATAAAATTGCTGAAATACACTAGAAAACAGAAGCATAATAGCACACATCTGCACATTTTAATAGTTTTTCTAGCACAAAGTAACAGTTGAAAATGTCCAAAACACAATAGAGAGTGTGGAATAATAAGTAGGCAGAATAATACAGAGGTAGAAGAATAAACCACAGAATAAAGAGAAGGAAGAACAAAATGTGACTGAAATATTAACCCTCCTGTCGTCCTCCCGGGTCAAATTGACCCCGTCTCTTTTGACAGTTCCTTCTTTCCTTCCTTCTTCCCTCTTTCTTTGCTCCCTCCTCCTTCCATCCTTGCTCCCTTACTTCTTTCCTTCCTCACTCCCTCCTCCTTCCATCCTTGCTTCCTTACTTCTTTCCTTCCTTCCTCCTTTCCTTCCTTCCTTCTTCCCTCCCTCCTTACTCATTTCCTTCCTCCTTCCCTCCTTATTCCTTTCCCTCCTTCCTTCTTTCCTTCCTCCCTCCCTGCTTACTCCTTTCCTTCCTTTCTTCCTCCCTTCTTACTCCTTCCCTCCCTCCCTCTCTCCCTCCCTCCCTCCCTCCGTCCCTCCCTCCCTCCTTACTGCTTTCTTTCCTTCCTCCCGTCCTTCTCTCCTAAATTCCTTCCTCCTTTCCTCCCTCCTTTCCTTCTCTCCTAAATTCCTTCCTCTTTTCATCCTTACTCCTTCCTTTCCTTTCCTTTCCTTCCTTCCTTCCTTCCTTCCTTGATTCCTTCCTTCCTTCCTTCTCTCCTTACTTCCTTCCTCTTTTCCTCTTTTCCTCCTTCCTCCTTACTCCTTACTCCTTTCCTTCCTTCCTCCTATCCTTCCTTGACCTGAGGACAACAGGAGGGTTAAAGTGCTTGCTGAAAGCACATACATGTCTGTATTTAAACCTGTTGAGGGGCACACCTGTCTGTCAACTAGACGCAGGTGAACTCAATCTGCTCTGAATCTGTGCTCTCATAACTAGGAAGAGAAAACATTGCTCTGTTTGCTCTGGCAATAAACCAGACGTGTCTTCCTTTATGCATATTAACTTCCATTTATAACTAATTCCAGTGTTTAACTCATGAATACAGTTAAATATTATTCTTGAGTTTAATAATGTATGTAAAGATGAGTAAATACATGGAGCTCTTATATTTGTCTGCTAGTGTAATACATACAAACCCTCGCTCTCCCTAATTCTGGCTCCTCGTGTATGATACTTGATGTCTCTAGTCAAGCCCTTTTCAGTTCGGTTATCCCTAAAACTGTGTTTGTTGTGCTAAATTGTCCCAGATTATGCGCCTCTCCTAATGTGGGACAGTTGAAGTGGAAATTTGTGATGCTCATCAGGAGGCTGAAAGGTCTAAATCACCTTAATTCATACAATAAAAACTTGTGGATGCCTATATTTGCCCATGTCAGTAATTACAATATTTTTGCTGTAACAAATAATATAGTAATTCATAACTATGTATTAATATTAGTCATGTAATAATTTGCATAACTTGCCTAAAATAACAACAAAATAAGCATAAGACTGGGTCTCTGATGGGAAAATACAAATCTCTTATATTCATTTTGTGTTCCTAAAACTAGTAACACCAATGTCTTATATTCATTTTCACATCTGCATAATCAGTTTGCAACATTATATTCAGTTTACTGGTGATTGTACTTTTTACATTATATTAGTATGTGTTAGAATGGTTAGCGTGACTATTTTAATGACTGTAGTAATGATTAAAAGTGTATGCGTTATACTTTGCATTCCACACTTGTAGAAGTAGAGTTATTGTGTTTGTGATTGTAAGAGGCCACAGTGCTAGAAGGTCAAGAAGTTAATACTTGCTCTTTGTTGCAGTAAATTTCCATCCTATGTTATGAGTTATTTTGACTAATGTTGAAGGTCGCAAGTGGTGGGAGAGAGAGAGAGACTCGACAACGGAGACAGCACGGGATGGCTCCAGAGGGAAAACAACCCACCATCTGGCGCCCTGGTAACACTTGTTGATAAAAGATGATTTGCTACTTTGTTAGGTATAAAGCTTTTGCTCAAAGAACTGATCTCTGAGCTTACTCTGTGCACGGTGTTGATCTGCTCCTTCTTGCAAGAATAAAAGCAACTTTGACTTTTGGACTTGGTTTCAGCCTCAGTCTTGTATTTCATTTTTCTATCAGTCTCTTTCTTGATTATATAAAATGATCAAACCCTAAGGCAAAAATGATCAGCCTATGTTCTCTACAGGAAAAATATGGTATTGCACTTCAGTGGGGAAAAAAGCTGCAGCACCAACTGTTAGTAAGCAGTTAAAGAGTATGAGTTAGATTTGTGTCTTTATTACATGCAAGAAAATAAATGATCTGAGAGTCTCAAATATTATTATTTTTTGCTATTGGTATGAAAACTTTTTCTCTCAAATATATAAATAACATATAAATCACACCTATTATAATTTTTTTTCTCTCATAAAATGCTTTTTTTTTTGCTATCAGTGTGATAATTTTTTCTCTCAAACATTTTTTTCCCTCTCAGATAATTCATTTTCTCGTATGTAATAAAGACACAAATCTAACTCCAGCAGCTCTCATCCTGCATGGGCACTGATAAGCTCACATAGCCCTACAGTATGCTGCTAAAGGCCACTTACACACATATTACAAACAATATTCAGATGCTTTCAATTTTAACTTGCTGATTAATTGATTAAGACATAAAAATAAGTAAATGCAGTTCATGGACAGCTGGACTAATGAACAATATGTATATATGTATCTA
Organism: Scomber japonicus; assembly: GCF_027409825.1. Classification (NCBI taxonomy): domain Eukaryota; kingdom Metazoa; phylum Chordata; class Actinopteri; order Scombriformes; family Scombridae; genus Scomber; species Scomber japonicus. The sequence goes on along the minus strand of NC_070582.1, from coordinate 5,050,185 downwards.
TGCATAGATTGATCATTCACAGGGAATTGTTTGGTTTACAGGAGCTACATCCACACTTAATATCACATAGAAACATATCTCTAATTATCCAATGGGAAAAACAAAAAACTTATAACTAAAAATACCCCAAAAGTTGTACTAATGAAACAAATATAGGGTAAATTAGGGTAATGTGGGACACTTTTTGCAATCCTTACTTGTTTACCTTATTTACATATGAATCCAATACATTATATCAACACCTAATATCATTATGAAATCCCTGAGATGTTTGCTTGTTCTTTGCTTGCTTGTAAATCAGAAGACAATTTTGGGATATTGTACTCAAAAGAAACATGACACTTATATTAATATTCCTTGTGCCAAATTGTTGCAGAATTTGTAGATTTTGTAATCTGGGAAACTAGTTTTTAGGCTTAGAAATAAATATATATTTATAATAAAATACGTTGTGTGTGTGTGTATGTATATATATAAATATTTTTTATATATATATATATATCATAGACTGTATATATATATAAAAGCAAAAAAAAGAAAAAAGAAAAACAATTCTCATATGGGTCGCCTCTGATCTCGTCCGTCTCATAGTATCGCGATAGTTTGCTAGCTGGAGATCAGCAGGAAGAAGCTAAGCTAACTGAAAGCTCACCGACTTCTCTCCAACCGGTCGGTGAAAAAAAACGGCACAAAAATGTATTTACCGATGAGTTTACCGACAGTAGTTAGCTAGTAACGGTTTGTGTATTTTATTTTTATTTTTATTACTTCACAACAACATGGATTTAAACACAGTTAACAACCGTTCTCCGAGGGAGGAAGGCGAGCTCGAAGACGGCGAGATCTGCGATGATGAAACCGAGGAGAGTGTGCCGATCCGGCGGCGGGGGGGGGATGGGAACAGCCGGCGTGGTGGGGCTGGTGGTGGAGGTGGGCCTGGTGGTGGAGGTGGTGGTAGGGCTCCTCTACGGACACGAAAACACCACCAACACCCACATAAAATGATGCCACTCATGGGCCACCCTCCACCAGATTTCCGCCTGTTATTGCCATACAACCTCGGCCCTTTCCTGCAGTGTGAGTCAAGCGGGCCCGACCGGCCTCCCTCTCCGCTACAACCCCCGATGCAGATGCCTATGCCCGGGCTCGGTCCTCACGGTGAGCCGCCGCCCTGCCAACGGTCCAACTTCTGGGAGCGGAGTCACGGAGCTCTGGGGAGGTTCAGGCACCGGGCCATGCCGAACAGAGGAGGACGTGGAGGCGGTTGCTGGAACCGAGGAAACCGGGGAGGAGGTGGTGGGAATAACCGAGCTCCCCCCGGTCGTTATGGGCCCGGAGAGAGTCACAGCAGCAACAAGAAAGAGTCTCCCTTGAGAAAACGTATCCTTTTTCCTTTCTGTAATTTGTCACACACATAAAAAAAAAAAACAACACCAGGGCCCACTGATTGAATTACAGTGCACCACCAAAGGGCATTTGAATAGTTAAATACCCGAGATTACACTGTCATAAAGTTAAGTGCTGACAGGTAGAAAGATTTGCCTGTGAGAAAGGTTTTTTATTCTTTGTGTAATTGTTACAACACACACACACACACACACACAAAAAAAAACTAAATATCATGGGGCCACTGATTGCATTACAGTGCACCACCAAGGGGCATTTAAATAACTGAGATTACACTGTCATAAGACATAAGTTTTATTGTCATTGTGTAACTATGGACAGCATAACAAGGGAAGTAAGTTGGTGAATCCCTGAGCATATAAAGAATAAGTACACAATAATATGGTGCGGGTTTGTATAGTCTGGTGTCGCCTAGAGATGGCAGGAGGCTTGAAGAGGTGGTGACTAGTAGAAGGATTTGCCTGTGAGCGTCTGACTTAGGTTTCATTTCCTCTGAAAAGGATGCAGTGTTTGTAGAGGCCTTTTAATATTTGAATATGTCCAAATGTAACAGTGTGTCTATGTTAATTTGACATTTTATTTATCTAGATGAATGTCAGTTCAATAGAGAGAGAGAGAGAGATAGTTTTTTGCATTTCTCCTCAGTGTTTCCAGACTTTAAAACCTGTTGATTGTTTAGTTTAGGGCAACAGCTGTGATAGTATTCACATTAATCAGCTGATTATTTTTCCAGATTAATCATTAAGTCAATAAAATGGTCCATGAAAGTAACCTGAAGCACAAGTTGACATCATCAAATTTCTCATTTTGTCAGACAAACACTAAATTAAAGAGCAATAAAGTGCCAATTTGTTGTATTTGAGAAGCTGGCACCATCAAATATTTTGTTTTTCATGCTTTAAAAAAACAACTTTGCTCAAAACAGCTGTTGGTTCAATGTTCAATTTCTTTAATCGTCTATTTGTTGAAGCTCTCGTCTTATCTCGATAACAAGTCAAAGCCGGTGTCATAATGAGTCACCGTCTGACAGGAAAAGGAAACCCTCAAATCAATGTTGTCACCGCATGCCCTCGGTTCCAGTGATATTCTCTCTGTTTTCTGATGTTTTATTGAGTAGAATCGATCCATTAACTGAGAGTATAATCAGCAGATGAGTCAGTAATGAACATAATTGTCATCTGCAGCTCTAAAGTAACAAAAGTGCCAATTATTGACAGCTTCCTGCTTCTAATGTGAATATTTGATGATTTTCTTTGTTATATATTTTTTTAGAAATGATTGGCAGATGAATTGATAGTGAAAATAACCACCAGTTGCAACAAACACAACATATTACATCGCCCCATAACAGTCTCAGCAATAAGGAAAAATTAAATAACAGAGTTAAGTGTATCCATATAACTTAGAAATAATTAACCCTATAAGTACTAATATATAGATAGACATATTTACACCCATACTTACACTTACTTACACACATTTATGCATATATAATTCCACTTTCTTTAACATTTGGACTTCAGAAAAGCCGCTAGGAAGGAATCAGATGAGAAAAGCTGCTCACAACGTTGCCAAATCAGACACCAGTGTTGATGAGTCCTTCGAGGACTTGCTGTCAAAGTATAAGCAGATCCAGCTGGAGCTGGAGTGCATCCGTAAAGAGGAGACCATGGCTCTGGAGCCCGTCTCTTCCCCGGAGAGGGACGAGGCCTCGGACCACGCCGCCAGTATTGCAGAAACCAAACCAGTAACTGACACAGGAAGCGTTCCCAGTCCCGGGGGAGCAGAGGAAACAGCGGAGATGAAGAAAGTGTTCCAGGCCTTCAACATCAAACCGCTCCGTCAGAAACTTCCAACGCCCGTTAACCTGGAAGAGCCCAAGAAGAAATGTGGCGAGCAGGGGAAGGGTGATGGAGAGCAGGAGGGTGAGTGAAGGAAGACTAGAAGTAAACACTAGAAACTAAATAATAAGTCTGAGTCAGTTCTTCTTTTAGGTAGAGGCTAAGTTTTACCACTGTTCTTTAAGAAATGGAAGAATTAGTTGTAAACTGAATCCCTGAATGACATAGTTGACTTATATTGAACTTTTTTGGCTCTGTAAATAAATGACTAGTAGCTCATCCCCTTCAGTTCAGTGGATTTTAAAGCACAGACTGACGCGTGCAGTCATTATTATCTCCTTAATTATTAGATTCATTTTGCTGTGTGCATTTATTTACTCTTTAAAATCTTGTTTTATTGCCCTCATGTTTCTCTTTGTCTCAGGTCTTCTGGTGTACGTGCACACCTGCATATATTAGAGTAGATGTGTTGGCAGTACTATGAAAGATATAGTTCATATTTACACATTTAAAGGACTCATTGTAGGAGTTTTATTTTGTAACACACAATATAAACTGTAGATATTCTGTATGTGATCGTTACTGAGTGGCTAAGTCTGTAGTTATTGGGCATTTGCAACATGATGTCAATGTTTTACAGTCCTTCAAGTTATTTAAAAAAAAAAAAAAATTAATTAATGCATTTATTTGGAAAATGAAACTAAAAACAGATATAACAGACAAACAAAACAAGAATAACAGTGTTCATAAAGGAGTAGGAAGAAGTATATACTTATAAATTCCTTCTCTTTTCTCATTACTCCTTTATAAACTCATATATAATTTATAAACAACTATCCCAAATGTATTAGATAGTTAATTACAATGTAATAAAGATACAATCGCAAAAGGAAAAAGGATGAGTTGAGCCAGAAATGAATCAGTTTTCAGCCTCTTGTTGGTTTTTTCTTAATATATAAAGTCTGGTTCTGTTTCCAGGTGAAGAAGAAGGAGAAGTAACGACACTAGCAGGAGCAGAAACGGAGCAGAAAACTGACAAAGAGGCAGAGGAGACGAAGAAGACGTGTTCCTGCTTCAGCGAGGAGTCGGAGGACGACGGGAAGGAGAAAGCCAAGAAGGTGTGCTTGTGTCGGAGAACGTCGTCAGCGTCCAGCGAGGACTCGGCCGTCTCTCCAGATAAGGTACAGCTGACATCGTGAAGCTCTTTACTGAAAATAATTTACTGCAGGATGGAAACACAGAACCATAAACCAGTCTGGACTCAGTTAATGTAAGTCCAGCTCTGGTTAAACTTCTTCTCTGCTCCAAACAGCCGGTGGTGAAGGTGGAGGAGGAGGAGCTGTCGGAGCTGCAGCTGCGTCTCCTCGCCCTGCAGTCGGCCAGTAAGAAGTGGCAGCAGAAGGAGCAGCAGGTGATGAAGAGGAGCAGGGAGCGGATTACCAAGGGGGTCCAGGAGAAGAGCTCCAGCCCCGCCGCCACCACCACCCCCGCTTCTTCCTCACCCAGCAGACAGGTGAGAACGGAGAGAGTCACCACCAGGTCCGCCTCCTCTGCTGCTGCTGCCGCTGCCGCCGCCGCTACTGCTGCAGAGAGGAACAACAGAAACAAGTCCAAGCCTGTGGAGCGGGAACGGGACAGGACCAAGACCGGGGCCAGAGCTGCGGACAGAGACAGAGAGAGACTGCCAGACAGAGAGAGGCTAAAACCAAGCCTTAAACCTGGACCTAAATCCCCGCTGGAGAGGAGCAGAGCTGCAGGGAAACCACACATGACCAAAAAGATGATCAGTCCAGGTGAGAAGGGTCCGTATCTGCCTGTTACCTGGTTACATGTGTTTAAATATGAGCCTAGGCTGGGCGATATGGATAAAATCAACCTAATAATATAATAATAATATTATAGGGATGACTGTTGGTGCTTTCACAAAATATTTACACAATGTGCTTTTTGATAAATAATCATGAGTAATGTGGTAAAAGGCCAATAATAAAACAGCTAGAACAATCTGGTAAGTTCAGAAAATTACATCATTTTACTGTAACGCCACCTTTAAAACCAGGAAAGATGAATTTTATGCCACATGATGATATTACAATAAGCCAAACAAGCCAGTCAGTTAAACCTGGGGAGGGCAGAATAATGACAAAGTGGGTAAAAGGCAAATAATAGAACAGCTAAAACACCTACGCTTCATCACCATATTACGATATCAAGTCTCATTTCACGATATCGATATATTTCACAGCCCTATATGAGCCTTTAATAAACTAATTCCGGTCTTTGTTCTTCTCTCTCTATGTCTCTCAGGCTCCGCAGCCAAGCAGGCCTTCAGGAAGCAGCAGCTGCGGACGTGGAAGATGCAGCGGCAGCAGGAGGAGAAGCGGCGGCAGGAAGAAGACGAGAGACGCAAACGGGAAGACGAAATCCGACGGATACGAGACCTCTCCAACCAGGACGAGCAGTACAACCGCTTCATGAAGCTGGTGGGGGGGAAGATGCAGACCCGCAGTAAAGTAAGATACCTCACGCTCAGCTTTGTTTGATTTAAAAAAAACTTGAAGGATGCTTGTAGCTCAGTTATGACTTCTTTATTTTCTTTCCAGTGTCTTTTGGAAAATGTCCTCCAGGCGTGCATTTATGAATCTCACTCCAGTTTATGAAGACGCAGACTGAAAGCAGCTGTGTTCAAACAATGCAAATAGCTTCAGGTGTAGCAGAGACGTGAAATGTGATCCCTCAAGTCTTGTTTGAGTAAAAGATTAGAGAGTTAGAGAAACACCGCCAACATAATTACAATAGCACTAGTGTACTGTGTAGAGTTATCTAGCTGTCTAGTGTCTTTGTATCTTTATATGAATTTGGTTTTAAGGTCGCATGTAAAAATGTTTCATCTTCTTCCCAAGAGAAGGAGAATAAGAAGAAAACGCAGGAGCAGAAATATGAGAAAGTATTGATATAAGACAGACATCTAGAAGTTGCCGGCTGTGGCTCAGGAGGTAGCTCGGTCGTCCTCCAATTGGAAGATTGGCGGTTCGATTCCCGGCTCCTCCAGTCCACATGTCGATGTGTCCTTGGGCAAGACACTTAACCCCAGATTGCTCCTGTTGCTGCGCCAACGGTGTGTGAATGTGTGTATGAATTGTGTGTGTATGAATCCCTATTGATGGGAGTTTAACCATTCACCCTGCGTAGTAGCTCCTGCCATCAGTGAATGTGTGTGAAAGGGTGAATGACGTGTCATGTAAAGCGCTTTGAGTGGTCGCAAAGACTAGAAAGACGCTATATAAGTACAGTCCAGTTACCATTTAAAAGTTTAAAACAAACCCTGGTATGAAGCTCATATTCAGCTGCTGTCATGTCTCATCATGCTGAAGTTACTTTTGTATTAACACTCGAGAACAAACAGTTGAAACGTGTTAATTAGTTTTTCTCTTTCAGTCCAGAGATCGAGAACACAGGAAGTCAACGGGTAAAACAGGGCTGGACGCCTCAGGGAACCTCTACCAGTATGACAACTATGACGAGGTGGCGATGGACACAGATAGTGAGACCGGTTCACCAGGTGAGCAGCCAATCACTGATCAGCATTGATCAACTAACAGGCACTGTGTGGAGACTCAGACGTCAGCTGTTGTCCAAAAACCATTAAAAACAGATGAGTGATGTTGTATTCTGGTTTAGATTCTACATCCCTGGAAGTCTTTGTTGTATTTGGTGTCTAAATGATCTAATATTTCATTCACACTTCACAAAAGCATGAAATGAAAACTCAAACCTTTTCAAATATGATTACAGAAGTCTTGATGATGGGGTTTTTTTTTTTTTGTTGACAGTCGCTTCGCCATCACACGCTGCGTCTGCTGCAGAAAACCCAGGATGTTTCCCTCAGACGTCTCTCTATGTGACAGACTCGGCTCAGTTTGCCATGGTAACCAGTCCTAGTTATCTTACTGATCACATTTATAATACATTTTAAAATACTTTTTTTCCAAGTTACTAGAGAAACATGGCAAACAAGTATTGACGTAGAGGACATGATGACCCAGCAGACATGAAAATATACAGACAATAGACATAATGTAAAATAGTTAGATGGTTTAAAGTAGGATGTTTTAAAATGCATTAAATCAAAAGTCTCAGTGTCTCAGCAGAGTTTTAGAGTTCATGCATAAATTGAGCTGAAGACAGAGATAAAAATTAAGCTTCTGTTTCCTTCTTCTAGGATTTCGCTCACGTCTTCCTCTCCCCCATGCTGTCGGGCGTTCCTCCCCCACCGCCTCCCCTCCCGCCCCCGCCTGACGAGCTGGAACCTCCTCCCAAACCGCCCTTCGCGGACGAGGAAGAGGAGGAGGAGATGCTGCTCAGGGAGACGTGTCTCATGTCTATGGCCAACAAGAGAGTGCCAACGAGCGAGGTGAGCGTTACTGACTGATTTCTTCTCCACTCGCTTCATCACAGTGGACAGGAAGCATTAAAAGTGTCAAACATTATGTCTGCAGGAGAAGACCAACAGCGGTCCTCCGTCTCCGAGCTGTCCGCCTGACGCTCAGCATGTTCAGCAGCCAACCAGAGGAAACCTGAGCACCGTCAGCCTCAACACCGTGCCGCCATCACGCACTAACAAGTTCACCAGAGGACACCACGCTCCCAGAGCTCCGCTATTGGTAAGAACCTGAGAGATATGCATCAAGTAACCATGACAACAGAGTAACACCTGACACATGTGGGCTAGAAACTGACCATCAGACTGTATATTTTCGTTATGATATGAATTTTTGATGTAGCACCATACCGGTGTATTTCATCACGCAACGCGGGACCCTTTTCAGTGTTGCGCTTCCTGCCGCTCAACAAACAGCAGAAGATGTTTGCCTGCTGAGCGAGTTACCATGACGATAGTTCACACATCACATCCTGGTTTTTAATAATTAGTCAGTAAACTCAGCATCGTCTGACGCAGGCTGGAAACTCTGCACTTTTACTCACAGTTAAAACATTTCACCGTGTATTTCAGCTTCTGTCAAACTAACGGAGCTGCAGCGGCTTCCTGTCTAAGCTTTTCAAAATAAAACCTTTGTTATTGTGCGCTTCTTATTATTAACAAACAAAGTTGGGGCTTTAAATTACGGGAGATTCCCGGGAGAAAAGACAAAATGGGAGAGCCGCAGGAGATGAGTCTAGAAATTGGGGGAAATTGGGGAAAAACAGGAACATTCACTCATCATGACAGTAAAATAGTAAAATAGTCCATCCTGAGTCAATCTACTGCAGTAGAGTAGTAGTTCCTCTCTCAACCAGTAGAAGATGTTGTGAACAGCTGATTATGCAGAAAAAAAAAATGCATATACCGTGAAACCACTTTTATTTTGAAAAATACCGTGATATACATTTTTGGTCATACCGCCCAGCACTAATTACAATCCTACAGACACACCTGACAACACTCACACGAGGACAATAAATGTTAAGCTCAGTATGTGTAGTGATAGTAGTAATAATAATAAGAGTTTGTGTCCTGGTGGAGGATTCTCACCTGTTGTTTTTTTTTTTCGGCCTGTTTCTCTCCAGCTGCCCCGGCACAAGTCTGTGGTGGTTTCACTCAACGATTCGGACGACAGCGACTCCGACGTGGACGCCTCCAGCTCCTCGCAGGCCATGTTCGGAGGTCTGGAGTTCATGATCAAAGAAGCCAGGAGGACTGTAGAGGTGGGTCACATGCTCAGCTGGCTTTTCCTGTCCTGAAGAGTTCAATAATAACTGTAAAGGCTGCGGGTAGAGACACTGTAAAGATAATTATATAGTATTACTGTGCAGTGAAACTGACAATAAAAACGCCCATCAGCCTCCTTCTTTGCTCTCTCCTCCTGCCGTCCTTCCTTCCTTCCTTCCTTCCTTCCTCCTTTCCTCCCTCCTTCCTTACTCTTTTCCTTCCTTACTTGCTTCCTTGCTTCCTTCCTTTAGTCCTTTACTTCCCCTCCTTCTTTGCTCTCTCCTCCTGTCGTCCTTCCTTCCTTCCTTCCTTCCTTCCTTCCTTCCTTCCTTCCTTCCTTCCTCCTTTCCTCCCTCCCTCCTTCCTTACTCTTTTCCTTCCTTGCTTGCTTCCTTGCTTCCTTCCTTTAGTTTGCTGTAACATGGGATCCAGAGCCATAACTGTGCTTGATTTGAATATATGTTCGTAATTTGGGCTTTTTGCCCTATTTTGCCTCAAATGCAGCAAGTATTTGTTCTAATTGTGCATATACAATATCATAAATTATTACTATACATATATTATATACGATGTTGAAACATGAATCTGACGTTTCCAGGCAGCGAAACCTAAGGGTGCTTCAGGATCCGAGAAGGAGAACAACCCAGTCAGAACTCCTGAAGCTTTACCTGAAGCCAAGAAGGCCGAGTACCGCCTGCTGAAAGAGGAGATCGCCAGGTATATCACTCTCTCTCTACACACACACACACACACACACACACACACACACACACACACACACACACACACACACATACACACACACAGAGTCAGATCAGGAAACACTGGCTCTGGGTTCGTGTTTGATGTTTATAAAGATGTGTTTTGTGGCTCCTGCAGCAGAGAGAAGCAGAAGATGTTGAAGGATCACAGCTTGAGGTCTTCCTCTCCTGCCGTCTCCGATTCCGCGGTGGATCTGTCCGTGAAGTCGGCCGCCGAGCTGAAGCTGACTGAAGTAGAGCAGGGACTCAAAAAACACAGGTCAAATATCGTAATCCAACATTTGGGAGATAGTATTTATTATATTATTCTGTTTTTTTCTCTCCATATATACATAAATACATACTTTAAAAAATATATATATACTTTGTTCTGGAGTGGCAACACCTAAACCAGGGGTGTCAAACATGCGGCCCGTGGGCCAGATATGGCCCGCCGAGGGGTGCGATCTGGCCCACTTGCCATCCAGTGCTCTTTTCCTTCCTTCCTTCCTTCCTACCTTCCTTTCTTCCTTCTGTCCTTCCTTTTTTCCTTCCTTCTGTCCTTCCTTCCTTCCATTCTTCCTTACTTCCATCTGTCCTTCCTTCCTTCCTTCCTTCCTTCCTACCTTCCTTTCTTCCTTCTGTCCTTCCTTCCTTTTTTCCTTCCTTCTGTCCTTCCTTCTTTCCTTCCATCTGTCCCTCCTTCCTTCTGTCTGTCCATCCTTCACTATCTCTCTTTCCTACCTTTCTTCCCTCCTTCCTTTTGCCTTTCTTTCCTTCCTTCCCTTCCTATTTCCTTCCCTCCTTATTTTTTCTTCGATCTTTTTAATGATCCGGCCCACATGAGATCAAATTGGGCTGTATGTGGCCCTTGAATGAAAATGAGTTTGACACCTCTGACCTAAACTGTATAAAATAGATAATAAACTGTATATAAACTGTATAAAACACCATAAATTGTATTAAAAAAACCCACACACAGAAACATACTCTTCATAATGATATAATTATTACACATTACATTGACTTAATATTGAATCAACTAATGGAGAAACTAATCTGCAGACTAATTGATGATAAAAATGAATCATTATTTGCAGCCCTAATGCAGACACAGTAAATCAATGTACTTCCTCCTCCTCCTCCTCCTCCTCCTCCTCCTCCTCCTCCTCCTCCTCCTCCTCCTCCTCCTCCTGTCACACAGAGATCTGCTACAGAAAGACGAGACCATCCTCAGACAACTGCTGCAACAGGAGCTGAAGAAGAGGGAGTCTCTGAAGGCGGCCGAGACCAAGGTGGCCAAGCTGAGGGAGCAGCTGATGGCCTCCGAGAAGATCGTCAGCGCTAACAGGACGCTGCTCAACAAGCTCCAGGAGCAGGTGGGTGGTCCAGAGTCACATCTTATACATACACACATAGAAGTAGTTAGCGTTAATATTTAGTCTTGATGTACCATTTAATGCTACTTTATACTTCCACTTCACAACATTTAAAAGGGAAATATTATACTTTCTACTCCACTACATTTATTTGACAGATTTAGTTACTTTTCAAATGAAGATTTGACACAATGGATAATATAACAAGCTTTTTTTTTCAAAATATAACACATTGTTAAAGATGAAACCAGGCTTTTGGTGTCTTACAAGAAGCAGTGTGTATCCAGAGTTATATTTCAGATGTCTCGTATGAGTTATCAGCTCCAGTCATTTTAAAAGAGGAACCTTGTTGACAGAGGTGATCCTGCCACTGCTGATCTCTGATAAACATAAATAATAAAGGGGAAACGACCTTTGGGTTTTCTTGTGATAACAGATTTATTATGTACTTATCTCATAATAACTGAGCTCATTTTCTGAAGATAACGATATGATTAACTCTAGGGACATTCTTGGCTTCTATATATATCTATCTGTGTCTTCCACTACTGTTACTGAATGCTCCTCTTGTATTTGTTTGTGTTCAGGTGCACCGTGTTGAACGTCGGGTGTCCTTAAAGAAGAGTGTGGCTGTCAGGTTGGAGCAGGAGTTGACTCTGGCTCAGCAGGCCGCTGGCAGAGGCTTCAAACGCAGACTGAACTCCAACCAGACTCTGGTGAGCAACACAAACACGACCATCCATCTTCATTACAACACATTTTTTAACATAACTGATTTTTTTTATTTTTTATGATGCTAATGGTATGGATTCCCTCAGTATCAATAATCTGTTTATTATGCATTAGTATTGATTGTTTAGTTTATTTCAGTCATTTAACTCAAATACACTTGTATACATAAAGTAAATAATCATATGCCCATGTTTTCTTCACATGGGAAAATAAATAAATAAAGCAGTTAATGGCCTAAAAGGTGTAAAGGTGCAATATCACTTGATACTTGAACTTCATATTGGGTCAAACCGGAAGTTGGGTTGCAGGTGAACCCTAACACCAATCTGGATATTTCGAGGAAAACAAACTCCGAATCTCTGACATTAAACTTTTTTTTTTCTTTTTGACATCGTCAGGCATTATTGTGTTACAACCGAACATTTAACAGACGTTTTGGCCCTCTCACTTTCTCTCAAATTGGCGACTTTACCACTAAATGTCCAACATGACGGTCTAAACGTCTGTTAACGTCCAGTTTTAATGGCACAAAAACGGCTGACGTAATGCTAAAAAAAAAATGTCCGTTGTTGGTCTAACGGTTACTGTTACAAGATATCCAGCAGTACATTATGGACACACATTTCTTACCAGTTAAACAAACTACTATTATCTCAGAACACCAGTCAGGACCAGCAGTCTGTGGACAGTTAGTAAATTATTACACTGGTCCTGCAGCCATGTTGGTGAATTTGTGACATTGCCCTTTTTGACGTTTTGCCAACGTTACCCATAATCAAACAGTTTCAGCTCGTTATAACGTTACTGTTATATAACCGTCGGACCGTTAACATGGCCGTTGAATAGAAGTCAATTCACCTTATCGTTACAGTATCTGACGTGGTAATCTGTAGATACAACTAAAAGGTAATTAATTAAAGTTTATTTAGTATTTGTTTTAGTATTTAACCGCACGCAGTAGTTGTTTTCTGCCCGTTAAGGTCACCTAGCTTACATTAGCGTTAGCAGTTAGAGCAGGTTAAGATGATGGTTCACGCAACACATGTTGGTTGTAATAATTAGTCGGTAAACTCGGAATTGTTTGGTGCAGGCTGGAAAATGTGCACTTTTATGTACAGTTAAAAAAACATTTCGCCGTGAAGTGTTTCAGCTTCGTTCAAATCAACGGAGCTGCGGCGGTTTCCGGTGGCTTCCGGTCTAAACTTTCAAAATATTATGCGCTTCTTATTATTATTAACAACCAAAGTTGGGGCTTGTAAATTACGGGAGGGCGGAGGGAGATGGGTCTGAAATACGGGAGAGACCCGGAAAAAACAGGAGTGTTGGCAGCTAGCTTATTTAACGTTACACAGCTGCTGGAGTGTGCAGTAAGCTACAATAACTACAGCTAACATCGTTTAAGTAGCATGGAAACAACATGGGATTAAAAAAAGTTCAAGATGAGACGTTTAATAGTGACGTTTAATGATTAAAGTGGCAGATAATCTACATTACTGTGAGCAATGCAGTTTGTTTTCAAGGGTGTCTTAAAACAACAGAAGCCAAGTCAGGAGCCTTCTTGCTGTAATCATTTCTCCTGATCTTACTGACCATTAGAAGATCCCTTCATTATGCACTTACAGTGTAAGTGATGGAGGACAAAATCCACAGTCCTTCATCTGTGTAAAAAAAAAAATTATTTAAAAGTTGATCTGAAGCTAATATGAATGAATATGAGGACCAGATACACCTTCAATCACTCATTAATGAATGTATTACTTGTAGCTTGACTTTGCTTTTCTCTGTTTCCCCTCTCAGCCCAATAAGCTGCCACGCGTAGACGGAGTTTCTCTCAACTCGGAGCGTCACTTTGCAGAGCTGATCGCACAGAAGCAGCGGCTGCAGCAGCTGGAGTCTGAGTACGCCCTCAAGATCCAGAAGCTGAAGGAAGCTCAAGCTCTGCGCAACAAAGAAGTCACATCAGAGCCGCCCGCAGAACCCCGCTCACGAGCCGCCACACCCCCTGAACCTCCGAGTCAGCTGCCTCCTCCCTCCAGCCCTTTACTCCTGCCCCAGCCCTCCCTGCACGACCTCACCCAGGACAAACTCACCTTAGACAGTGAGGACGTCCCAGAGACTGAAGATCACGAGTCAGAATCTACATCTGTACCTCCTGCTGCTGCTGCCGCCGCTACCAAAAGCGGCCGTCGACACTCCTTCCGTCAAACAAACCCCTCCACAAAACCTAACTTGGAGCAGACGAGCTCAACTCCAGCCAAAGATAGCAACACTGCCAAGCCTGCCAAGACTGTAAGCAGCTCCCCTGAGCCTTCAGAGATGATTGCGGGGCTGGACATAGACTCTTTAAAACAGAGGTACCAGCAGCAGGCACGGCTGGGAGAGCTGCTGCAGCTGGAGCTGCAGAAAGTGGGAGAACATGTTGATAACACCCCAACTGGAAAGGTGATGAAACCAGAGCTCTGACACACTCAGTTTACTCTAGTTTTGTCAGACATGATGGTGTTTTTTAAAAATTGTACAATTCTGAATCCATAAATGTGACATGATTGAAATTTAAATTTGAAACTTGTGTGTCTTCATACTCTGACTTTGGTCTCCATGGTTACGTGTTGACTGTGCAGGTGTTTTCAGTGGAGGTGGAGGCCGCAGCAGGAAACACAGATCTGAAGCCTGTTCCCTTTGGACCTTATCACAGCCCTCTTCTAGTCTTCAGATCGTACAGGTAGACTCCACAACAGGCTCTGCTTTTTAATGAACAGTTCCTATAAAATGTGTTACTTGGAGGTTTTCATGTGTCACCTTTATTTAGTCGAAGGGTTTGAATTGAGTATAGCATAAATATACCTGTATATGCAGTATAAATACACCTGTGTATATGCAAGAAGCACCACACTAAATAATAAAATAAAAAATAAACTTTGATTCAATGTTCTGAAACAAAACTGTAAAATAGGGTGAATTCCTTTTGTATGCACTGTAGATGGATTGTTTATATTCATTTTTGCATGTTGTGTCTCTCAGGTTTAGCCCGTATTACAGGACAAAGGAGAAGTTGTCTCTGAGCTCCGTCACATACAGCAACACTATAGAACCAAAGACGTGTTTCTGTCGGTTTGACCTCACAGGAACCTGCAATGACGATGAATGTCGATGGTGAGAACATGTTAGTTAAACTCTCTCTTTACCTTCCGCTTATCCTTTTTATTCTCTTTAATGTCTGTTTCCTCTTCTTCTGCACTCAGGCAGCACATGAGGAACTGCACTTTGACTGCAAACCAACTGTTCCAGGATATTCTGTCGTACAATCTGCCTCTGATTGGCTGCACTGACAGCAGCTCAGACGAGGACATCAGTGCTGCAACAGGTGGGCCTTCAAAATAAACTTCTTTCCCTATATTCTTAAAACAGTGTTTTCAACTTTGGAAACTCTACTTCAGTCAGTCATTGGGTGTTGTGTTCTTTTATCTGTAGAAAAATATATGAAGAAGCTGTTTGGCACCAACAAAGACCGAATGGGAGTCGACCAGAAAGCCGTCCTCCTCGTGAGCAAAGTGAACGAAAGCAAACGCCACGGTATCTGAACCTTTCTTTAAACACAGATTCTCTCAGCTAAAAATAAACCGTTTCCTGACTTCTGACTTGTGTTCTCTTCTTCGTCCTCCAGTCCCTCCTTACACCACTTCTAAAGACATGAGGAGGTGGAGACCGAAGCCTTCAGGGCAGAGTAAACACCCCAAGGACGACCCGGAGGAAGAGACGACAGGTGGAAACCCGACGCAGAGAAGATACGGTGAGTAACTTTAAACTTTTTTGGCAGCAACATAACTGGTCTGTAAATCATTTGTCCTGTGTTCTCTTTTCAAAAAATCTTGAACCAAAAGGGAAAATTTTAAACTTAAAACTCTGATTTCATGATGATGCCCTCTAATTTTACATTAGTACAGTCCATATTTCCACACAGTAAAGCAAATCTTGCAGATGGCAGAGCAGATGATCACACTGAGCCTGATTGCATCCTGCTACACAACACAAGCCACAGACTCTCTACAACAACCCACAGAGCTTTCCTGCTCTAATCTTCTTCTAATCCAATTTACAAACATTAGTACATGTCTTCCTCTGAACCTGAGCTTGTTAAACCAGCCACCAAACAAACATCCAGGGGAAAGTGCACCACTTATGTTGCTAAGTAGCTGCTCAGTTCCTGCACAGTGTAAACATTGTGTAAACATATCTGCAAAAATCAAGCAAGACCTGTTAGATGCTGCTTTAGTTGTTGCTTTTCAAAATCCCTGTTAGTGATACACTGCCTGTCCATGACTTTATTTTACTTTATCTCCTGTTCTGTACAATGTAACACTGTTAGCCTCCCAGCTGCTGTCAATCAAACACTGAGCAAACACCAGCTGCTGCTTCATTTCAGATATTTCCTATATAAGACCTTTTTGCTTAATTGTAATAATCCAAATCTTATTCACAATACATTAATTTTTTCTGCCAAGAGGCATGAGTAAATGTCATGTTCTCATGCGAAGATGATACAGAATACAGCTCAAAGATGTAAAGACTTTCATCCCTCTCTACCATCATTTCTAATCTTAATTAATTAAAGCTGACATGAGCACATTAACCCATTCAACTTTATTTATTTATTTATTTTTTCCCCAATGTTGCTTAATGTTACATTTTCTGCCCTCGTAGATTTCTATCAAACCCAAACTACAAATCTCTGGTCTCTGCAGACGCCTAAATTCAGCCGTCCTAAACAGTTTTAAAGTGATAAATTGCTAACCTGTCTGTCTGTCTGTCCACTGTCTCTCTGCACAGATGACGGTTCAAAGACCAGCCTGTCTGCTCTGGATGTGTGCGTCACCTCAGAGGACAAACGGTATTTTATCAGCGAGACAGACGACATATCGAACCTGGAGACGAGTGTCGTGGAAAGTCCCCAAGACGCCCAGCTGTGGATCAAATTAGCCTTTAGATACCTCAATCAAAATGAAATGTGAGTCACTAAAACAAGCATCTGCATCCTTTTTGATTTTCCTGCGCTTTTCTTTGTGACATGAAATTATGATATCATTTCTTCATGTTGTAGATCTGCAGCCGAGTGTTTGGAAGCCGCCTTGAACACTTTGTCTCGCGCTCTGGAAACTAACTGCGACAATCCCGAGGTGTGGAGCCACTACCTGTCTCTGTTCTCCAGGCGAGGCAGCCGGGAAGAGATCCAGGAGATGTGTGAGATGGCTGTGGAGCACGCGCCTGACTACAGAGTGTGGTGGAACGTAAGTCCTGATGTTCACCAGCAACCAAAACTCAGCATTTAAATTATATCAAAAAAATATATAATACACTGACCTTGTGTTGTAGATCCTATAAATAAAAACAAATCCTATGTTTCTGACTCCCCTGCAGTATTTGAACTTGGAGAGCTCGTTTGAGGGGAAGGACTACGTGTGTGAGCGTGTGCTGCAGTATCTCCTCAACGAAGCGTCGTCAGGTGTCACAGAGAAACTGTCCTTCCAGCTGATGGAGGCGCTGCTCTACAGAGTCGACCTCAACCTGTTCACAGGCAGGATGGAGAGCGCTCTGGCCATTTTACAGGTGAAACATGTTGAGATTTAACAGCAGGGAAGTTACTAAAGGTATGAAAGCTGTTGACTTGATGTTAGATGAACTTTGATTCATGTTAATCCCACTCTCTCACTACTGTTGCATTGAGTGGTTCAACACTGAAGAACAAATCTCACAGCAGTTCAGATGAACAGATTAGAGCTGCGGTGATTAACAGGAAATGAATTGGCAACTATTTGATCAGATAAATGCTTCGTCATTAAAAAAACAAACAAAATATCTGCTTGTTTTCTCTTCACTAAAGTGGTGGTCTGATGCTTTTCTTTGACATACATGGCAGTAAACTGAATATCTTTGGGTTACAAGACATCTGATGATGTCACCTTTGACTCTGGAAAATTATTACAGGCAGTTTTCACTGTTTTTGGATATGTTGCAGCCCAAACAATTCATCAAGAGGATAGTCAGAAGACTGATTGATAAATAAATTGATATTCTATTTAGTTTTAAAAAGATCTTTTAAAGTCTCAAATATAACTTGAACCTGCAGAAACGGTTGGTCCTTTATGATCCCAGCTGATCACTCTGAACCAGGACACATTAATGGACACCATGATGAAGTAAATGGATTCTCATCTGCAGCTCCTGGATATCTTAATCATCATTTTTTAATCCCACCAGTTCAGAAAAATGTCTTTCTCTTTAAGATCAAATAAAATAAATCATTATAACAATAGTAGTAATAATAATTTGTGTGTCTGATTTCAGAACGCGTTGAAATCGGCTCTCGACCGGAGCATCGCTGACCACCTGACACCAAGCGACCGGGCGTTGATCTGGCTCTCTTACATTCACCTGACGGAGTTCGACCGGCTGCCGTGCAGCCTGTATGACCCGTCTGAGTCCAGCCCGTCCCGGCTGCTCAGCAGAGAGCACTTCCTGCTGCCCTGGGGAACGCCACAGGACATCAGCACGCCACTCGACATCCTCATCGCTCTCTTCCAAGGTACAGCTCGTCACATTTAATATGTTGCAGTGATAATTTGATTATTTAGAGGCCACAAGCCCAATATTTTTAAATGTTCAAATTTAAATGAACACTGTTTTCTCTTTGTTTAAAAGATGCCATCTGTCAGTGCAGCGATGAGTCTTTGTCTCAGAGTGAGAGGACGCTGGCCTGTCTGCCGCTGCACTCAAACCTCATTTTCCTCAACAAGCTGCTGGAGAGGTGAGCTCGCTGCTGCAGATTGTTTTTGACAGTATATTTATATCTTTAATAGCAGGCAGTGTGTTGGTTTATTGTTGTGCTTACTACAAATATCATTATTAACTTATTACTTAGAAAATGAAGATGAACTACACAGTAACTCTAGTGTGTTGTGCTGCACATCGCTCATTGTTTAGGTCCACCTTTTCTGAACTGTCAACATAGTTTTATTAACCAAAGTTATCACTAAAATACATTTCTTGACATTTATGGGTCATTGAAGATCAGACTCAAGAGACTTTTGTGTCTGAAGCAAATTTTGCAGCAGATTAAAGCTGTTGTGTGTCTCTGAAGGTTTGATGAGGGCATCGCTCTGTGTGAGTCTCTGCTGGAGTTTTGTCCGGAGTCGTGCACGCTGCGAGACGCTCTGGCAGACCTCCACATCAGCAAAGGAAACGCTGACCAGGCAGTCAGCATGTGGCTTCACGCTTTGGTAGAGTGTCCCAACAACGCTGAGATCTTCTATCACTCCTGCAAGTTCCTCATGGCTCAGGTGAGTTCACACACACTCATATTTAACAACCACTTAGTTTATTTGAGACAGCAGCTGTTGGGTTGAAGGTTATAATCTTGACTTTATAGTTATGTCCCATCCAAAATCTCAGTATCAAACACTCAGCTCCTGTAAGCTTTAATGATGGCTATAAAAGCTTTGTAGTTCCATGGAGAACTTGGGCTATTTAGTGGATGAAAACCAGCTTTTACTACATTTTATTTTTACCATTTTCTACTTTTGTAGCCTAACTGTAATCTGTTGTTTGTCATTTTAACTACGTTGCATTCATAGCTTTTAAATTATAATCACAAGAGTTAAATGTTTGTTTATCTTGTTCCACAGGATCAGTCCAGCGCTGTGGTTCCTCTGTTTCGAGCATTCATCTTGTCTCTGTGTGAGGACGAACAGAGTCAGAAGAAGCCTGTGGACGTCCTGCGGTACGTTGTGTTGAACTGAATATGAAAGCAGACCTACGTTAGAATGAACCAGGTCTACATGGTACTGTGAGACCTACAACAAGCATTTAATCCATCCACTTTGTCTCTTTTAAACAAACAACTAATAGCATGTTCAGTGCTACAGTACAAGCTTGAAGATAGCTTGTTGCAGTCCAGTCCAGAGATACTCAATTTATTATCATATGACTAAAAAAAGCATCAAATTCTCATATTTGAGAGTCTGGAAACTTGCTTTAACTGTCTGTTGATCAGTTAATAGTTGCAGCTTTAGATTTAAAGTTGGTTTGTTTGTTGTTTCCTCTCATCAGACACATTCTGGGTTTTGCCACTGAGGAGCTCCTGTCAGGTCCGATCATCACGAAGGAGCTTCAGGAGCAGCTCAACCAGCAGATGCCCTACCTCCACCTGGTTCATTGGTGTGTGTGATGTTTATACTGTTAACTAAGAAGTTAATACACAGTGGATTATTACACATGTAACATAAATCTTGATTCATGGGAGACTACATGTGGTGTTGTGACTCCCATCAGGTGAAGTTGTAACAGCTCTGTTGTTGTGTGTTGATGCAGTCGCTGGCAGTGGCTGCAAGGATCCGTGGACGAGACGGTGGACGCCTTCGAGAGAGCGCTGGGATCCGCCATGCCGCTGGAGGAGCTTCACAAACTCTGGATGGAGTCAGTGTCACCTACAGGAAGCATGATCTACTTTTATAATGTCTTATTAATAAAACTGTTCTGTTGACACACACTGTTTCTCTCTGCAGTTATCTGGTGTTCAGCAGCAGTCAGCTGGCTCACTCTCCAGCCAACAGTCAGTCCAGGAAGTTCTCAGATCTGGTCCAGCGCTGTCTGAGCACCGTCCCGTCTCGCCTCGAGGTTCCCTTCAATCCTGCAGAGTTCTGGACCTGCTACCGCTTCCACAACAAGGTAAGACCACCCCCCCCTTCCTTCATGCTGTCAGTCAGAGTAGAGATAGAGGGAAGAGTTCACCTGATGTCAGAAATGGTTTTAGACTCACATCACCAAGATCAAGTCAGTAGGTTGAAACAAAAAGTCTCTAAAATACCTTCAGATCACAGGAAACTTCATATTTATTGGTAAAAACATACTTCCTGCCTTTTTCAGTCTCTGAGTAACACCATGACTCCAGTTATAGGAAAACTGTACTCACTCTTCATTGAATCTTCAGGTGGTTTCTCTTTATCTGAGCTGTCTGCCGCAGTCCCAACATGCACTTGTCCTGGAGAGACTGCGATACGCAATGCCCAACAACACTGAACTGGGTCTCAGGTACACACTCGGTCTGACACGCACTTTAACATGAAACTATAAACACATATCCGACGGAGGTTAGTCTATAAAGTGACAGCTATTAAGCCAAAAAAGAAACATTATCAGGAGCACTTCTGGGGGCTTTAAAGGAGGTGACTTACCTGACTTCTAGGGACCCTAAAGGAGGTGACATACCTGACTTCTAGGGACCCTAAAGGAGTTGATATACCTGACTTCTAGGGACCCTAAAGGGGATGACACACCGGACTTCAGGGGACCCTAAAGGAGGTGACATACCTGACTTATAGGGACCCTAAAGGAGGTGACATACCTGACTTCTAGGGACCCTAAAGGAGGTGACATACCTGACTTATAGGGACCCTAAAGGAGGTGACATACCTGACTTATAGGGACCCTAAAGGAGGTGACATACCTGACTTCTAGGGACCCTAAAGGAGGTGACATACCTGACTTATAGGGACCCTAAAGGAGGTGATATACCTGACTTCTAGGGACCCTAAAGGAGGTGATATACCTGACTTATCGGGACCCTAAAGGGGATGACACACCGGACTTCAGGGGACCCTAAAGGAGGTGACATACCTGACTTTTGGGGACCTTAAAGGGTGTTTAAGGAGAATTAGTTTGTCAATGGTTAACCTCAGTAATGGAGAAAGTTACAGGAGTCAAGGATGTCTTACGCTGAAAGTGTTTATTGAAGCTCGGCCGAGGAGAATCAAAGTATTATCAAAACACCATCAGATGCATGATGTCACTTCAGATCTGAGAGGAAACTGTCCTCCGTGCATCATTTTTAAAGTATATATTTTTGGGCTTTTTGCCTTTAATGGACAGGTTAGTAGAGATAGACAGGAAACAGGAGGCAGAGAGGGGGGTAATGACACGCAGGAGAGGACCGCTCGGTGCGGGATTCGAACCGGGGTCGCCTGCAGCGAGGACTACAGTGGGCGCTCCTCCCACTGAGCTAAACTCCGCCACCCGTGCATCGTTTTTAAGTCTTCACAGATAGTACCATGAATAATCCACGCCCATAAATGGTCATACTCAATGCATCTACAGTAATTGAATTAGCCTATTGAGTTATTATTCTTCAAACAAGGAAACACAGTTACCCATCGGTGGGTTTAGGGTCATATCCACTGACCTTGGTTGCCATAGCAATGCTGCGCTACCGTTATCAAAGTGACTCCCGCGTTCCCCAAAACACCACAGACGGCTGCCTTCACTGTATCAACGAGAGAGTCAGTATGAAGTCCACATGTGCTCCTGATGAAGGTCTCAAAGTAAAACTGAAAGCTTGAGACTGAGCGATGCGTCTGTCACGTTCTAGACTAACTCTGCTCTGATATGTGTTGAGCATCAGAGGATCTCCTGCATGCCGAGGCCTCTGAGTGCTCTCCAAACAAAGCCGGCTTCATGTTTCATGCTTCACGACTCTCCCAGCCAACAGATGAGACAACTCTCATCATGTCTGGACTCTGATCTGTCCATTTTATTAAAACGGTTAATTAAACTGGTGAGCTTCTCTGCTGCAACCAGACACAATAACCAGCAGAGGAACAGGCGGTCGGATGCTGTCTGAGTCTGGGGAACAGAGTTGTTACTGTTGTTGGTGTCAGTGCTGATGTGTCGCTGCACAGGTTGCTGCACCAGGAGTGGCAGGACGGGAACATCGAGCATCTGAAATTCCAGGCCCGGATGTTGACTAATAACGCTCCGAAGTGTTTGGCCAACTGGAAAATGTGAGTGAAACACTGACTGTTACTACTTTGTTTAGTTTTTTATTAGCATCAGATATTTCTAGAAGTGAGTTTGACGCTTTTTGTGTGTTTCCCTGCAGAGCGATCGCTGTGGAGAGGGAGCTGAAGGAGAGATCTGAGGTGAGTCAGTGATGGAGAGGATGTGAGTCAGCAAGTCTACATGGTCCAGTGCTGTCAGGATGTTTTATTAGAAAACACACACAGGCCTTTTCATTTAGTTTAATTGATTTAAAGAATAAAATCAATTACTAACTGTGTTTTTAGGTTTTATCTGAGGGCAGATGCCAAGTTTCCCATCAGCAAATGAGCTTATAGGAATCCTCATTTGTCTAAATAATGACTTCATACAACCAGTCCTGTGTTGCACTAGAAGACTACAAATGTACATTACTGGTTATCCACATATTTCATTTATATGTTCAATTCATATTTTATGGATAAGTTATGGTCATTTATTGTCATTTGATTGTTGAAATGGTGGAATTAAAACAGTGTTAGAGTTCATTCATTAAAGGACAAGTTCACCCCTTTTTTCAGGTGTGTCTTAAAGCAGCAGTCAGGCGTCCATATGAGCAGTTAAAGAAGTTTTTTCCCCTCTCTGTAATCATTCCTCCTGTTCTTCATACTGACTATTAAAAGATCTCCTTCAAATGTGCTTTCAATGTAAAGTGATGGAGGATTAAATCCACAGTGTGTCCACACAGTCATTATAAAGTCTCTGATCAGCTTCTATTGAGCTTCATCAGTGTGAGTTACTATAGTTATTATAGTTACTATGGTAACAGTGTGAGTTAGTCATATCAAGTGATATCTGACACATTTACAGTCTTTTTAGCATCAGATTCCCTCTTAGTGTTTCCTGTTGAGCTGTGGTGGAAGTATAGGAACAAAAAGACTTTGATACTAAAAACACTGTAACGCTGAAACATAGAAGATGAAGATTTGACTCATTTGGACAAAACTGAAGCTTCATATTAGCTTCACATCAACTTTGAAATACATTTTTAAACAGGAAACCTGATTTGACACAGATTTGAAAAACTGAACCCATCCTTTATAACATTTAACTTCTGGTGGGTTTATTAGATTTAAGTTATTCTTTATAATCATATTCATTCAGGATTTATTAGTTTTCTACAGTAGATTTGTAGAACCGGGCGTATTTAACTAACTCAGCTTTTCATCATCACTTCATCATGTTTCTGAATCTCATTTCTTCCCTGCAGGCTTCATATCTCCGCTCACACACACACACACACACGTGTTACATGTGGCGGTTTAGATCTTTTTAATTTTAAAGTTTCATTTCACGTTTAGTTTATTGTTTTTTTTAATTCTGTCTTTGTCCTCGAGAACTGACACAATACTCCGATGTTTGGTGTGTTTTTTTTTTTCTTTTTTTCTTCTTCTTCCCCTTCTTCCTTCTCGCCTTCTCTTTCTTTGTTTTCTCCATAGGTGCGACTTCTTTATCAACAAGCCCTGCAGAACCTTCCCATGTGTGCCGCCCTGTGGAAAGATGTAATTTACCCTCCTCAGTTTCTAACACACAAACCAAACACACACACACACACACACACACACACACACACACACACACACACACACACACACACACACACACACACACAGCATTTACACTCAGTCACTGCAGATATCTTTATGAGATCAGACTCGTCTCAGAGCAGGAAATCACTTTTAACTGGACTCAACTTCTTATTTCAGCTCCTATTTTTAGGATTAGAAGCTTTTTATCGTCTTTCTAAAGTTATAAAATCATCACTCTGAGATTTAGGAGCTGCAGGAAATGAAATTTAGGCTCGATATTCTTATTTATTTATTATTAATTATTACTTTATTGTATTTTTTAGGCTCATTCGGCCTTTAACTCTGATCTGATCAATAGTCCGATCAGCAGACTCGTCATGTGACTGAGTGTAAATGAAAGTTGAAATGAAGCCTTTCTGTTTACACCACACCTGTTTATACACCTGTTCACCTGCTGCCCCCCCCCCCCTCCTCCCTCTCCTCCCTCCCTCCATCCTCTCTGTCCACTCACCCCCCCCCCCGTCTCCCACCTCCTCTCCCCTCCCTCCTTCCCTTTCTTTATCTCCATTCTGTCTCCCTTTTTCTCTCTACTCACCTCCTCTTTCTCTCTTGTGCCCTCCCTCGAATTTCCCTCCCCCCTTCTCTGTGTCTCTCCCTCCCCTCGCTCTTTCTCCTGCTCCTCTGTTTCTTTCCCTCCTTTCTCCCCTGACTGTGTCTCTCCCCCCTTCTGCTCCCTTTTCCTCTCTCAATCCTGTCACCCGTCCAACCCTTTTTCTCCCATGTCTCTCCTCTCTTCCTCTGCCTCTCCTCTCTGTCTTCCTCCCTTTCTTTCTTTCGCTCCCCTATGTCTCTCTTCATCCCTCTCCCTCCACTTCCTCTTTGTCTCCCCCGCTTTCTCCCATGTCTCCACACCCGGTCTGTCTCTCCCTCTTCTACCATTCCTCTCCCTTTCTCTCCCCTTTTTTCCCCCCTCCTGTCTCTCTCTCTTTCCCCTCTTGTCTCTCTTCTGCCTGTATTGTGTCCTCTCCCTCCTCTCGGCCTCCCTTGTCTCCTCCCTCCTCTCTCTCCCACCTCCTCTTCACTTCCTCCCTCTTCTCATCCCCTCACTTCTCTCCCCTCTCTCCTTTCTCCCGCCCCTCCTTTGTCTCTCCTCCTCTCTCTCTCTCCATCTCCCATTGCTCCACTCTCCTGTCTCAACCTTCCTCTTCCTTCTCTCCCCTCTCTCCTTTCTTCTATCTCCCTCCTCCCTTTCTCTCCCTCCTCTCTGTCTCTCCCACTCACCTCCCTCTTCCTTCTCTCCCCCTCCCATGTCTCTCCTCTCTTTCTCCATCTCCCATCGCTCCCCTGTCCTGTCTCAACCTTCCTCATCCTTCTCTCCCCTCTCTCCTTTCTTGTCTCCCTTTCTCTCCCTCCTCTGTCTCTCCCATCCACTTCCCTCTTCCTTCTCTCCCCTCTCTCCTTTCTTCTGTCTCCTTCCTCTATGTCTCCTCTCTCCTCCTTTTCTCTCCCTCCACTCTCTCTCCCACTCTCCGACCCTCTTCCTTCTCTCCCCCTCCCCTTTGTCTCTCCCCTCTCTCCCCCTCCTCCTCTCCTCCCTTTCTCTCCCCCTCCCTTTTGTCCTCCCCCCTCCCCCTCCTCTCCTCCCGTCTCTCCCCCTGCAGCTGCTGCAGTTTGAGTCAGCAGAAGGAGGTAACACAGATAGACTGAGGAGGCTTGTGTTGAGGTGTCAGGAGGTCGGAGTGAGTTTAGTTGAGGTCAGAGCCGCTCACACGGAAGATCTGGGACTCTCCACCGTTCCTCTGAACAGCAGCAAGTTATCATAGCATAAAGTCACACTGCAGATAGACAGAGGTAAGACAGAGAGGGGGGAGGGAGGTGCCACCCCCCCCTCCTCCAGGACAACAGAAACCCTCTGCACGGAGGCTACTGCCGCCTCCTTATATCACCTCCTTACATCATGTACGTAAGTATAGACCTGCTGAGTGACAGTGTTTACTTTGTCTTCCCTGTTTTGTTTCTGTCACTTTTCATTTGGATTTCATTCCCACCCCCACCCCACCCCTTTTTTTTCTTTTTTTTTTTGATTTATTTTGTTTTTATTATTTAATTTACCCGGGAGGGGAGTTTGGAGGGAGGTGGGGGAGGGCTGTGACCTCACTGTGGTGTTTAAACCCCCCCCACCCACCCTGTGTGTTTTTTTTAAAAGGATGTTTCCCCCCTCCTGTAGTGATGCTGCACGTTGTCTTTTTTCTTTTTTTGTCTCAAGGAGAAAACAAAACAAAAAACAAACAAACAAAAAAAAAGAAAAGAGAACAAACAAACAAACAAACAGGACTTTTCTTTAAGTTAAAACTGAAACGAGAAAAAAAAAAAAAAAACACAAACAACAAACTTTGAAATTTGGAGCCCAGGTGGAGCACGGCTGCCTGCTAAGTATTTTCTATTTGGCTTTTCCATTGTCCCGTGTTATTTGTGAGACTGCCACAAAGACTGATGGACGCTGTGACGACCGGCCGACGGGGAAGAGACCTCGCTCACATGCTCTCTGGTGCAATCTGTCGCTTTTTTTGTCAAAATTCTTCTATATAATGATTAAAGAGTATTATTATAGCAAGGAGAGGAGAATCAAGTCCTTCCACTGTTGTTTTTTTATATGTTGGATTTAAATGTCATTAAATTATTTTCTAAAGATAAAGAAGTGTGTCCGGAGTTTTTATTGTGTCTCAAGAGTCTTTATATCGTATTTTATTATTAGTTCATGTTGATTTCTGGCTTGTTGTATCCGGTAATATTCAGTTTATAGATATAAAACTGAGAAATTAAAAAGAAAATCTATAAAACAAGAACAATTAATCAGTGTTTCTTTTGATAAATGATTTTAATAAATTGTTAGAATTGCAGATTTTTTGTCGATTAGTCGATTTAATTGTTTCAGCTTCACTTTATTATTATTATTATTATTAAAAGATGAAACTTTGGTGGTTTGGGAGGAAAAATCATAACTGAAGTGTTTCTGCTCAGATGAGTTTGAAGCTCTTTAGAAGAGAAGAAGATTAATCACAAGAAATGAAGTTAAGATTTTTTCGTCAGTAAGTGTTCAGATGTCTGGTTTTAGTTATTTTATTCCAGCATGGATGAATTCAGTGTAACATGAACTTCTACCTTTACTACTCCAGAGATGAAGAACCCTAAACACACATGATGAACTTTACTTCTTTACTTTGAATAGATGACAACACATTTTAAATTAGGCTGTAAAGAGATTTGGGAAATATATGCAAATTGAAAAATATCTGTAGGTGGTCAGACAATTTTAAAAAAAAAACTATTTTAGGTTTTATTGGGGTTTTTTTTTAAATGTTGCTGTGGGTAAAGAGAAAAGCATCAACTTTATATTAAATACTGCTAGTAAATGAGGATAAAGGTGGACCTGCCTGGTAACAAGATTCAAACTGACGGATAAAAACAGGTTTAAATATTTGAAAGAACACAAGAAAAGCTAAATGGATATATAATATTATCCTTCCTCCCTTTCTTCTTTCCTTCCTTCCTTCCTTTCTTCTTCTTCACTTCCTTCCTTCCTTCTTCCTCACTTCCTTCCTTCCTCTTTTCCTCCCTTCTTACTCCCTTCCTTCCTTCTACTTCACTTCCTTCCCTCCCTCCTTACTCCTTTCCTTCCTTCCTCATTGCTTGACCTTCCTCCCTTTCTTCTTTCCTTCCTTCCTCCCTTTCTTCTTCTTCACTTCCTTCCTTCCTTCTTCCTCACTTCCTTCCGTCCTCTTTTCCTCCCTCCTTACTCCCTTCCTTCCTTCCTTCTACTTCACTTCCTTCCCTCCCTCCTTTCCTTCCTTCCTCATTGCTTGACCTTCCTCCCTTTCTTCTTTTCTTCCTTTCTTCTTCTTCACTTCCTTCCTTCCTTCTTCCTCACTTCCTTCCTTCCTCTTTTCCTCCCTCCTTACTCCCTTCCTTCCTTCCTTCTACTTCACTTCCTTCCCCCCCTCCTTACTCCTTTCCTTCCTTCCTCATTGCTTGACCTTCCTCCCTTTCTTCTTTCCTTCCTTCCTCCCTTTCTTCTTCTTCACTTCCTTCCTTCCTTCTTCCTCACTTCATGCCTTCTTCCTCACTTCCTTCCTCCCTCCTTACTCCCTTCTTTCCTTCCTTCCTTCCCTCCCTCCTTACTCCTTTCCTTCCTTCCTCATTGCTTGACCTTCCTCCCTTTCTTCTTTCCTTCCTTCCTCCCTTTCTTCTTCTTCACTTCCTTCCTTCCTTCTTCCTCACTTCATGCCTTCTTCCTCACTTCCTTCCTCTTTTCCTCCCTTCTTACTCCCTTCCTTCCTTCCTTCCTTCCTTCTACTTCACTTCCTTCCTTCCCTCCCTCCTTACTCCTTTCCTTCCTTCCTCATTGCTTGACCTTCCTCCCTTTCTTCTTTCCTTCCTTCCTCCCTTTCTTCTTCTTCACTTCCTTCCTTCCTTCTTCCTCACTTCATGCCTTCTTCCTCACTTCCTTCCTCCCTTTTTTCCTTCCTTCCTTCTACTTCACTTCCTTCCTTCCCTCCCTCCTTACTCCTTTCCTTCCTTCCTCATTGCTTGACCTTCCTCCCTTTCTTCTTTCCTTCCTTCCTCCCTTTCTTCTTCTTCACTTCCTTCCTTCCTTCTTCCTCACTTCATGCCTTCTTCCTCACTTCCTTCCTCCCTTTTTTCCTTCCTTCCTTCTACTTCACTTCCTTCCTTCCCTCCCTCCTTACTCCTTTCCTTCCTTCCTCATTGCTTGACCTTCCTCCCTTTCTTCTTTCCTTCCTTCCTCCCTTCCTCCCTTTCTTCTTCTTCACTTCCTTCCTTCCTTCTTCCTCACTTCATGCCTTCTTCCTCACTTCCTTCCTTCCTCTTTTCCTCCCTCCTTACTCCCCTTCCTTCCTTCCTTCTACTTCACTTCCTTCCCTCCCTCCTTACTCCTTTCCTTCCTTCCTCATTGCTTGACCTTCCTCCCTTTCTTCTTTCCTTCCTTCCTCCCTTTCTTCTTCTTCACTTCATTCCTTCCTTCTTCCTCACTTCATGCCTTCTTCCTCACTTCCTTCCTTCCTCTTTTCCTCCCTTCCTTCCTTCCTTCCTTCTACTTCACTTCCTTCTTTCCCTCCCTCCTTACTCCTTTCCTTCCTTCCTCATTGCTTGATCTTCCTCCCTTTCTTCTTTCCTTCCTTCCTCCCTTTCTTCTTCTTCACTTCCTTCCTTCCTTCTTCCTCACTTCATGCCTTCTTCCTCACTTCCTTCCTCCCTCCTTACTCCCCTCCTTCCTTTCTTCCTTCTTCTTCACTTCCTTCCCTCCCTCCTTACTCCTTTCCTTCCTTCCTCATTGCTTGACCTTCCTCCCTTTCTTCTTTCCTTCCTTCCTCCCTTTCTTCTTCTTCACTTCCTTCCTTCCTTCTTCCTCACTTCATGCCTTCTTCCTCACTTCCTTCCTCCCTCCTTACTCCCTTCTTTCCTTCCTTCCTTCTACTTCACTTCCTTCCTTCCCTCCCTCCTTTCCTTCCTTCCTCATTGCTTGACCTTCCTCCCTTTCTTCTTTCCTTCCTTCCTCCCTTTCTTCTTTCCTTCCTTCCTCCCTTTCTTCTTCTTCACTTCCTTCCTTCCTTCCTTCCTCACTTCATGCCTTCTTCCTCACTTCCTTCCTCCCTCCTTACTCCCTTCTTTCCTTCCTTCCTTCTACTTCACTTCCTTCCTTCCCTCCCTCCTTACTCCTTTCCTTCCTTCCTCATTGCTTGACCTTCCTCCCTTTCTTCTTTCCTTCCTTCCTCCCTTTCTTCTTTCCTTCCTTCCTCCCTTTCTTCTTCTTCACTTCCTTCCTTCCTTCCTTCCTCACTTCATGCCTTCTTCCTCACTTCCTTCCTCCCTCCTTACTCCCTTCTTTCCTTCCTTCCTTCTACTTCACTTCCTTCCTTCCCTCCCTCCTTACTCCTTTCCTTCCTTCCTCATTGCTTGACCTTCCTCCCTTTCTTCTTTCCTTCCTTCCTCCCTTTCTTCTTCTTCACTTCCTTCCTTCCTTCTTCCTCACTTCATGCCTTCTTCCTCACTTCCTTCCTCCCTCCTTACTCCCTTCCTTCCTTCCTTCCTTCTACTTCACTTCCTTCCCTCCCTCCTTACTCCTTTCCTTCCTTCCTCATTGCTTGACCTTCCTCCCTTTCTTCTTTCCTTCCTTCCTCCCTTTCTTCTTCTTCACTTCCTTCCTTCCTTCTTCCTCACTTCATGCCTTCTTCCTCACTTCCTTACTCCCTTCTTTCCTTCCTTCCTTCTACTTCACTTCCTTCCTTCCCTCCCTCCTTACTCCTTTCCTTCCTTCCTCATTGCTTGACCTGAGGACAACAGGAGGGTTAAAGGAGTTCATGAGAGACGGTTTAAAGAGTGAAGTCTTATTAGTATAATTACAACATTGAGACTCTAATTTAATGGATGCATATTTTAGCTAAATCAAAATCCTGTCACTAGAAGATAGAGGAATGAAACATGTTTGTCTTTTACGTGTTTAATGTTGTTTCTGTGTGTTGAGATGAGGAAGAAGACATGAGGAGGCAGCTCAAAGAATCATCATGAAAATTAAATATTTATTAAAACAGATTATGTAATATGTAGCACTGTTTGTATCAGTATAATGAAGCAAGTTTAAAATGTACAAAGTATTTAAATCCATCAGAAACACTTTTATCACGTTCACTTTGAAGCTTTTGAAGTATCAGAAATAGAAAGATTCAACATGCAGAATGAACTTTCAGTGAGTCGTGGTATTAATTTAGGCTGCAATAATGGAAGTGACTTTTACTGAAGGTCTTTAACCCTCCTGTTGTCCTCAAGTCAAGGAAGGAAGGAAGGGAGGATGGAGGGAGAAAGGAAGGAAGGGAGGGAGGAAAGGAAAGAAGGATGGAAGAAAGAAGGAAGGAAGGTATGAGGGAGGGAGGAAAGGAAGGAAGGAAGGACAGAGGAAAGATGGAGGGAGGGAGAAAGGAAAGAAGGAAGGGAGGAAGGTAGGGGGAGGAAAGAAAGAGAGAAGGAGGAAGGCAGGGAGGAAAGGAAAGAAGGATGGAAGAAAGAAAGAAGGAAGGTATGAGGGAGGGAGGAAAGGAAGGAAGGAAGGACGGAGGAAAGATGGAGGGAGGGAGAAAGGAAAATAGGAAGGAAAGAAGGAAGGGAGGAAGGTAGGGGGAGGAAAGAAAGAGAGAAGGAGGAAGGAACAGTCAAAACAGACGGGGTCAGTTTGACCCGGGAGGACGACACGAAGGTTAAGTCTGTAATTAACTAACTTTAGCTGTAGTGGAATAATAGGAGGAGAGGAGGAGCAGGAGAGGAGCAGGAGGAGCAGAGGAGAGGAGAGGATGAGCAGAGGAGAGGAGGAGCAGGAGAGGAGAGGATGAGCAGAGGAGAGGAGAGGAGGAGCATAGGAGCAGGAGAGGAGAGGATGAGCAGAGGAGCAGGAGAGGAGAGGATGAGCAGAGGAGAGGAGGAGCAGGAGAGGAGAGGATGAGCAGAGGAGAGGAGAGGATGAGCAGAGGAGAGGAGAGGAGGAGCAGGAGAGGAGAGGATGAGCAGAGGAGAGGAGAGGAGGAGCAGGAGAGGAGAGGAGGAGCAGGAGAGGAAGAGGAGAGGAGGAGCAGAGGAGAGGAGAGGAGGAGCAGGAGAGGAGAGGATGAGCAGAGGAGAGGAGAGGAGGAGCAGAGGAGCAGAGGAGAGGATGAGCAGAGGAGAGGAGAGGAGGAGCAGGAGGAGCAGAGGAGAGGAGAGGAGGAGCAGAGGAGAGGAGCAGGAGAGGAGAGGAGGAGCAGGAGAGGAGAGGAGGAGCAGAGGAGAGGAGAGGAGGAGCAGAGGAGAGGAGAGGAGGAGAGGATGTGCAGAGGAGAGGAGGAGCAGGAGAGGAGAGGAGGAGCAGCAGAGCAGAGGAGGAGCAGAAGAGAGGAGGAGCACAATTAACCTGGAGAAAACACACCTGAGGGTTTCTGCACAGAACCTAGACAGCCTCATTTTTTCATTTATCCTGGATTTCTTTGAAATCAAAAAACATTGATCTTCATTTGTTTTAATAAATGTATATCTGAGTTATGAGTGTGCAGCTTTTCATCATGTTCAGAATGAACCAAAATAATAATATATTAAACAAAACAAAAACAATCAGAGCATTTTAACACAACAATATTTCAAATTGACCCTGTCTGGTTTACAAAAAAAACACCCAGATGTGATTTAAGTTAAGATAAAAAAAAGATGTTTCATATTTTATTTAATCGCTGCATCTTTTTCTAAATGTGTTGTCTCTCTCCAGGCCACCGTACCTCTCGTGTTGCCTTGGAAACACTGAAGCTCTGGCGCGAAATGAGGGCCGAGGATGATGAAGAGCAGCGGGTCGAGACAGGAAGGGAGAGCGGAGACGAAGAGCAGAGCTGCAGATGTGGAAACAGCTGGACTGAGGAGGCGCAGCAGGAAGGCGGATAAGGAAAGCACCGTGTTCGTCAGGAGGAGGAAGATCAACATCACGGCTTCGTCACGCACTCCTCTTAGGTTTAACATCACTTCCTGTTCGTGGCGGTGGTGGTGGTGGCGGCGGCGGCGGGACAGGTGAGTGACGGTCATGAACAGGAAGCAGGAAGTGTTAAACAGCAGCAGGAGCACAGGTGAGGCAGCAGCAGAGAGAGCGAGGCTGCAGCAAACCGCACAGGTGACCTGAACGCACCTCAGATCCTCAAACACCACGAGCATCACGAGGAAGACGCAGGCTTCAGAGGAGAGAGCGAAGAGGAAGCTCACGAGTCCACGTCCTGCTGGATCAGACCCGCAGAGGCAGTCCAAGGCGAGGACGCAGGTACCAGACACACCTGCCAGGAGACGAAGGCAGAAGAGGAGAACAAAGAGGCGCTGAGAGGATGGAGGAAAAAGAGGAGGAAGAGGAGGAGGAGATGCTGAGGAGGAGAGGAAGATGGAGACGAGGACCAGGAGGTTTAAAGGGACGGAGAGGATGAAGAGGAGGCAGACGCTGAGGTGAAGCAGGTCCAGAGAACATGTGGAGGGATCTGCAAGAGGAGACAGAGAAGATGTTAAAGGATTTAAGAAAAATAATAAAGAAAAAATAACAAGAATAAGAAAAACTCTTGAGTGGGACTTAAAGACGGAAACAAGAAAACATGTAACAGAACAGCAAGATGCAAATTTCACAGATGCAACGTAACAATGTTTAAAGCTGCTCTTTAGTTTTCAGATCATTTACATTATAAGTAAAAGTCCTGCATGAAAAATCCTTCTTAAAGGGACAAGTTCACTATTTCACAGTTTGTTTTAAAACAACAGTCAGGAGCCCAAATGAACATTAAAGTAGTTTTTCTAGCTGTAATCATTCCTCCTGTTCATACTGACCATTAGAAGTCCTCCTTCTGTGTAAACATGTATTTAAAAGTACCGTTACCGTCCTCTTCCGCTTATCCGGGGTCGGGTCGCGGGGGCAGCAGCCTAAGCAGGGAAGCCCAGACTTCCCTCTCCCCAGCCACTTCATCCAGCTCTTCCCGGGGGACCCCGAGGCGTTCCCAGGCCAGCCGAGAGACATAGTCTCTCCAGCGTGTCCTGGGTCTTCCTCGGGGTCTCCTACCGGTGGGACACGCCCTGAACACCTCACCAGGGAGGCGTCCGGGAGGCATCCTAATTAGATGCCCGAGCCACCTCATCTGGCTCCTCTCAACACAGAGGAGCAGCGGGTCTACTCCGAGCTCCCTCCGGATAACTGAGCTTCTCACCCTATCTCTAAGGGAGAGCCCAGCCACCCTACTGAGGAAGCTCATTTCGGCCGCTTGTACCCGCGATCTTGTTCTTTCAGTCACTACCCAAAGCTCATGACCATAGGCGTGAAGCTAATATGAAGCTTCAGTTTTGTCCAAATGAGTCAAATCTTCATCTTCTATGTTTCAGCGTTACAGTGTTTTTAGTATCAAAGTCTTTTTGTTCCTATACTTCCATCACAGCTCAACAGGAAACACTAAGAGGGAATCTGATGCTAAAAAGACTGTAAATGTGTCAGATATCACTTGATATGACTAACTCACACTGTTACCATAGTAACTATAATAACTATAGTAACTCACACTGTTACCATAGTAACTATAATAACTATAGTAACTCACACTGCTGAAGCTCAATAGAAGCTGATCAGAGACTTTATAATGTCAGTATGAACAGGAGGAATGATTACAGAGAGGAAAATGTGGTGAACTTGTCCTTTAACACTCGGCCTGTAACATGAACATATCCATTGCTCTGTGTTGGTGTTTCTTACTGTTGCTCTCCTGCAGGTTTGTTAACTTGAAGCAGTGAAGAAAGATGCAGGACTGGAGATCAAACAGCTGATCTGCAACTCTGCAAACACAAAACAATCCAAGAGTCAAACAGTTAACCTTCCTGTCGTCCTCCCGGGTCAAACTGACCCCGTCTGTTTGGACTGTTCCTTCTTTCCTCCCTTCCTTCCTCCCTCCCTCCTTCTCTCTTTCTTTCCTTCCTCCATCCCCCTTTCTTCCTTCCTTCTATCCTTCCTTCGTTCCTCTGTCCTTCTTTCCTTCCTTCCGTCCTTTTTTTCCTTTCTCCCTCCCTCCCTCCTTGCATCTTTCCTCCCTCCCTCCTACCTTTCTCCCTTCCTTCTTTCCTTCCTTCTGTCCTCTTTTCCTTTCTCCCTCCCTCCCTCCTGCCTGCCTTCCTTTCCTTCCCTCCTCCCTTCCTTCCCTCCTTCTTTCCTCCCTCCCTCCTTTCCTTCCTTCCTTCCCTCCTTCTTTCCTCCCTCCCTCCTTTCCTTCCTTCCTCCCTTCCTTCCCTCCTTCTTTCCTCCCTCCCTCCCTCCTTTCCTTCCTTCCTTTCTCCCTTCCTTCCCTCCTTCTTTCTTCCCTCCCTCCCTCCTTTCCTTCTTTCCTCCCTCCCTCCTTTCCTTCTTTCCTCCCTCCTTTCCTTCCTTTCCTTCCTTCCTTCCTTCCTTCCTTCCTTCCTTCCTTCCTTCCTTCCTCCCTCCCTTCCTTCTTCCTACCTCCCTTCCTTTCTTGACTCGAGGACAACAGGAGGGTAAAGCATTAAATGAGATAATCAGATTTGAAGCTGATGTGACTCACAGTGATCTGAGCTCCTTTATCTGCTGGACGGCTCCTTGATTCATCTCATGTACGGAGTTATGATGCACGTTTCTGAAAGTGATGAATCACATCATTGCTGCAGTAAAAACAGAAGAAAAACAGAGAAAACTAAAAGAACCACCACTGGATTTCTTACTTGTTTTGTATCTTTCTACAGCGGATGAAGCTCGGCAGACTCTGGATCAGATTATGTGATAAATCCCTGCAGACAGATTATCAGGTTACAGTTTGTTTCAGGGATATAAAGACTTCAGATGTATGAAATAAAGTGAGAGCAGCTATAAGTGATTTCTTACAGCGTCTGCAGGTTGGGAAGCTCCTCACAGATGCTGTTGGGTAAGAAGGAGATTCGACTGTCTGTGATGGACCTGAACACAAAGTCACATTAAAGGTTGAATATGTAGAATATGTATTAAAAGCTATATTTTAAAAAAAATAATACAGCCACGGGGCGTTTTGAGGGGTACAGAATGAAAGTATTGCTTTTCCATAAAAAAAAAAAATTTAGTCTGAATTAATCATTTTAAGATTTTTTCGACAATGACGTTCTGTGTACATTGTACCAGCCAATTAGCGGCCGGAAGTGCGGGTTGCCAGGGTTGTCTGTTGTTCCGGTGCAGCTACTGTAGGCTGGCACTGAGTGAAATCAGGCGGGGAGTTCCTGTCCTCTGAAAAGAAGCCAATGCGGAAGTAATTTAGAGCTGCATTCTATCAAAAGGCCACCAGGGGGCGACCGTTTTGTGTTCAAAAAGACGTCCGGCTCCATACAAGTCAATGGAGAATTCACCAACTTCTCACTTGATTTCTAACCTCAGTAAACGTTTTCAAAATGTGTTTATGGTCTCAATCGCTAGTTTAAAGCCTTCTTCAATGCAGTCTGGTGTTCATTTGTGAAATGTTGGCCTCCCTGATTTTATATTTGACGATAAAGCAAGCTACGTGGCTACGTTGTGATTGACAGGTTGATTGACCAATGTCCTTGAGATCCAGCCCTCGCAACCAATCGCAGCGTCCCCGCTCCACCGTTGGTCCCGTCCCGTCCATACGTTCATACATGACTCCGCCTCATGCCCATATAAGTAGAATCCGTGTTCATTTTTTTCCCAGCATTCACCTGAAATTTTCAAGATGGCGCTGCCTTGATTCGATACTATTGGCTTCCGAGCAGCAGTCCACAAACCAATGGGTGACGTCACGGATGTTACGTCCATTTCTTTTATACAGTCTATGGGTGAAATGGAGTTGTAAACAAACACAGCCGTGTTGGACTTACTAAAACCAGCGTTTTTTGCTCTCAAGTACAACTTTTCATTAGAAAACTTCAAAGGTAAGACAGAATATCTGTTAGTCGCTGTAAATAAGTGGTTGTTTACCTTTGTATTCTTTGGCTGCTGGTTCACTGAGTTTTTAGCGCAATAATAATGGTACTGTTGAACTTGCCAGGGTCTTAGCTTTCATATGAGATGCTATTTGTTTGGGTACCATGAAGTATCAAAACGGTAGCAATGGAAATGTGGAGAGTGGGTTGACTTTCTGGAGCTATTCGGATTTTGATATTTGATCATTAATATGCTTGGTGTTTGAGTTATGTTTGGTGTGTGTAAAAATGACTTACATGTGCTTGTAGCGGAGTTTCTCCTGTTTAATGATGTGCAGTATGACTGTATTGCTACATCATCCCTATGTTCCCCGGGGTCCTATGTTCCCCGATCCGGGGAACATAGGGATGATCTCGTCTACAGTTAGCCGAGCTAGTCGCCGAGCTAGTCGCGATCAGGGAACATAGGTACGCTCCCCAGGTTTAACTGCTACTCCCACTGGCGTTACAATGTAATGTATTTCGGTGGTTTCAAGTCAGTTACAGCGAGGGTATGTTCGTTTCCTGTTTTCAAAATAAAAGCACCAACTCTATCGTTATGGTTTTCTTAATAATAAAAGGCAACGGGTGTTTTATTTTGTGAAAATGACCGGAAGTGCGTTACTCGCTACGGCTAGCTTGAGTGGCTCCGAATTCTCAGGAACAAAACTTTAAACAGATGTTATTTGGACAAATTAGCGTCACATTGTGAATCTAAAGGGCTACGTTCTTGCCTAAAAATGTTAGACATGTGGATAAAGTGGTATATTTACAGAGTTAGAGCTAAAATAAAATCCGCTTCAGCCTGTTGATTTCAGCTTGGGTAGGAACGAAATGCATTATGGGTTATCGTGTAGTTTACTGACTGGTCTGCTCACGCCGATCAGGCTACAGAAACAAGCAATCATTTTGAGTTGGGAGTTAGCTAGCTAATCGATTACACACCACTCAAAGAAAGACTTCCAGTTGAAGACTGGTTAACGTTAAATACTGTTGTAGAATTAATTGGTCGAAATTAGTCGTTGCCCTGTATGATTCATCACTTGACATGACACAGGCTAATCAACTGACGCACTCAGCACCGGACCTGGCAACCCGACTGCTGGAAATACTTTTTGGTTGTTGCGACTACGATCTCGAGACATTAGATGGCGTTGTTCTGCTCATTCTACATATTCTACCTTTAATAATTATCCAATAATGTTTGTGTGACTTACAGAGTTTCCAGTCTGTTGGTTCCAGTGAAATCTGGTAACTCAGAAATGCTTCCAGTCAGAAATCTGAGAAAACGAAAAATACACTTTATGATTGATTTAAAATACTGAATAAGAAATAACAGCTTGATGTAGTATGTAGTATTACAGTAAAAGTACTGCAGTATTATGAGTGATGTAGTATGTAGTATTACAGTAAAAGTACTGCAGTATTATGAGTGATGTAGTATGCAGTATTACAGTAAAAGTACTACAGTATTATGAGTGGTGTAGTATGCAGTATTACAGTAAAAGTACTGCAGTATTATGAGTGGTGTAGTATGCAGTATTACAGTAAAAGTACTGCAGTATTATGAGTGATGTAGTATGCGGTATTGCAGTAAAAGTACTACAGTATTATAGTAAAAGTACTGCAGTATTACAGTAAAAGTACTGCAGTATTACAGTAAAAGTACATATTAACTTGGAGGATCAGAAGTTAAAGTACTCCTAATGAAGCTCGGAGGTCAAAGGTCACATGGAGAGTATATACTATATTTATACTCGGTGGTGACGTACAGAGTCTGGAGCTCCGGCAGCAGCTGGAAGGCCGAGTGTCCCACAGTGTGGACGGGATTGTTCCAGATGTTTCTGTCGGGATGAGATCAGCAGATACTCTGAGTTTATATACTGAATCCTCACTGGTTAGATCAGGTGTGTCAAACATGCGGCCCGTGGGCCAGAACCGGCCCACTTTCCTTCCTGTCTTCTTTTCTTTCCTTCCCTCCTGTCATCTGTCCTTCTTTCCTTCCTGGCTTTCTTATTTCTTTCCTTCTTTGTTTCCTTCCTTCCTTCCTTCCATCTTTCCTAAATCTTCTTTTCCTTCCTTTCCTTCCTAATCCCTTTTCCTTCCTTCCTTTTGTCTTTCCATCCCTCCTTCCTTTCCTTCCTAATCCCTTTTCCCTCCTTCCTTCTTTCCTTCCCTCCTTTCTTTCCTTTCTATCACTTTTCCCTTCTTTCCATCCTTCCTTCCTTCCTTCCATCCTTCCTTCCTTCTTTCCATCCTTCCTTCCTTCCATCCTTCCATCCTTCCTTCCTTCCATCCTCCCTTCCTTCCATCTTTCCTAAATCTTATTTTCCTTTCTTCCTTGTCTTCTTTTCCTTTCTTCCTTTCCCTCCTTCCTTTCCTTCTTAATCCCTTTTCTTTCCTTCCTTTTGGCTTTCCATCCCTCCTTCCTTTCCTTCCTAATCCCCTTTCCCTCCTTCCTTCTTTCCTTCCCTCCTTTCTATCCTTTCTATCACTTTTCCCTTCTTTCCATCCTTCCGTCCTTCCTTCCTTCCTTCCTTACTTCCTAAATCTTCTTTTACTTTCTTCCTTGTCTTCTTTTCCTATCTTCCTTTCCTTCCTAATCCCTTTTCCTTCCTTCCTTTCTTCTTTCCTTTTGTCTTTCCATCCCTCTTTCCTTTCCTTCCTAATCCCTTTTCCCTCCTTTCTTTCCTTTCTATCACTTTTTCCCTTCTTTCCATCCTTCCTTCCATCCTTCCTTTCCTGCCTTCCTTCCTTCCTTCCTTTTGTCTTTCCATCCCTCCTTCCTTTCCTTCCTAATCCCTTTTCCTTCCTTCCTTCTTTCCTTCCATCCTTCCTTTCCTGCCTTCCTTCCTTCCTTCCTTTTGTCTTTCCATCCCTCCTTCCTTTCCTTCCTAATCCCTTTTCCTTCCTTCCTTCTTTCCTTCCCTCCTTTCTATCCTTTCTATCACTCTTCCCTTCTTTCTTTCCTTCCTTCATTCTTCCTTCCTTTTGTCTTTCCATCCCTCCTTCCTCTCCTTCCTCTCCTTCCTAATCCCTTTTCCCTCTTTCCTTCTTTCTTTCCCTCCTTTCTATCCTTTCTATCACTTTTCCCTTCTTTCTTTCCTTCCTCCCTTCCTTCCTTCCTTCCTTCCTTTGGCCCTTGAATGAAACTACAGGTCTTTAATTGAAGGTGTTTATTAGTACATTATGAGAGTTTATATCATACACAGTGATGATTAGTGTGTGAGGTGAAACATGAGGCGGGAGGACCCTACATGGTCTGGATTGAAGGATTTCCAGTGAAAGCGTTTCCAGGGACGACGGCGATGTTGTTGTTCTGAAGGTTTCTGATGAAGATTAAACGTTAAAACGGATTAAATACGCACACACACAAGAACACACAAAACACACAAAACACACAAGAACACACAAAACACACAAAAACACAGGAGAGTGACGGCTGGACGTCGGTGTGTGTTTAAACTGCGATGATGATGATGTTTCTTCATCTCAGAGTTTAGAGACAGAAGATTAGAAGGTTCCTCTGTGAGGTGTGTATGTGTGTGTATGTGTATGTGTGTGTATGTGTGTGTGTTGGTGTGTGTGTGTGTGCATGTCTGTATGTGTGTGTTGGTGTGTGTGTGTGTGTGTGTGTTGGTATGTGTGTGTGTGCATGTCTGTATGTGTGTGTTGGTGTGTGTGTGTGTGTGTGTGTGTGTGTATGTGTGTGTTGGTGTGTGTGTGTGTGTGTGTGTGTGTGTGTCTGTCTGTATGTGTGTGTTGGTGTGTGTGTGTGTGTGTGTCTGTACGTGTGTGTTGGGGTGCGTGTGTGTGTTTGTTACGTGTTACTGTGAATGTGTATCTGTGTGGTTCTCTGTGTGTAATGTCCTCTGACGTGATGAAACTGTGTGTGTGTGTGTATGTGTGTGTTTGTGTGTGTGTGTTCATGTATATGTGTGTTTTATATGACACTGTGTGTGTGTGTGTGTGTGTGTGTGTTTGGCTCTGTGTGTGTGTGTGTGTGTGTGTGTGTGTGTGTGTGTGTGTGTTTGGCTCTGTGTGTGTGTGTGTGTGTGTGTGTGTGTGTGTGTGTGTGTTTGGCTGTGTGTGTGTGTTCATGTAAATGTGTGTATTTGTGTATACGTGTATGTGTGTTCACGTATAAGGGTGTGTCTTTATATGACTGTGTGTGTGTATTTTTGTGTGTTTGGCTCTGTGTGTGTGTGTGTGTCTTCATGTGCATGTGTATATGACTGTGTGTATTTGTGTATGTGTGTTCATGTATATTGGTGTGTCTTTATATGACTCTGTGTGTGTATTTGTGTGTGTGTGTGTGTGTGTGTGACTGTGTGTATATGTGTTCACGTATAAGGGTGTGTCTTTATATGACTGTGTGTGTGTGTATTTTTGTGTGTTTGGCTCTGTATGTGTGTATGTGTGTGTGTATGTGTGTGTATGTGTGTGTGTATGTGTTTGTGTCTTCTTGTGCATGTGTATATGACTCTGTGTGTGTGTTCATGTATATTGGTGTGTCTTTATATGACTCTGTGTGTGTGTGACTGTGTGTGTGTGTGTGTGTGTGTGTGTGTGTGTGTGTGTGTGTGTGTGTGTGTGCGTGTGTTCTCACAGGTCTCTCAGGTTGTTCAGTCCTCGGACAGCTTCGGGAAATCTGCTGATTTTATTGAAGCTCAAATCTCTGCAGAGACAAAAACAATAGAAATAAACACTTAACTTTATCTACTACTGTGAATAATGTGAATAATGTGAATAATCATATTTGTCTAATCTGAAGCAAATAAACAACACGGAATAAAATAAAACAAATAATATAAACTGAAGTTAAACTAATTTAAAAGTCTGTTTAACGTCTGTCTGAGGTTCACATCACGTAAAACCAGTGTTCCCAGTTTAATTCTCCTCACGTCTCATTTCCATTTCTACTGACAAACTGGTAATTAAATAACAGAACATAATGAAAAATGTAAAAGCCAAATTTAAGTACATATTTGCACATAAGTTTTAATTTTAACTTCTTTCTAATTTCAAAAGACAAACATTTTATATTTAGTCAATTTACAGAAACTTAAAGCTTGTTTCCAAAATTTAAATAAAAGTAATTAAGTAGTTGTGAAATTAAAATAATCAAAATTATACAGTTAAAATCTGCATTTGTATAATTTTAAAATAAAGTCTTGAAGCTGCTTTTTAAATATTTTGTCTAATCTAATTTTATATCTTCTGATCTGTGAAACACTGATCGGTTGAATTTCACTTGTAAAATTTCAGTTTTCTAAAATTGTACTTTTCATTCATCAGATCATCTTATAATTAAGATTTTAGAAACGTCTTTTTGTCTTTTTTAGTTTTTCCATCTCCGGAGAGTCGAATGGAAAGAATGAGAGAATCGCAGCCTCGTCTTCGTCAGGCTTGTTTTCAGGCACCGTATCCAAGTCGTCTGACAATTTACACCTAATTATAGCGCTCATTACTTTGAGAGCTATAAAAAAAACTAAATGTGCCAATTTTTTCTTTTCTCGGGTTTCAAGTTAAATGTTTATCTGTGTGTGATTTAAGGATTAAGGCTCGCCAGCAGAGTCGTTAACGGATAAGTTCGAACTTTTTTTTTTTTTTCCAAGTCTGGTCTTAAAACAACAGTCAGGAGCTCAAATCAACATTTAAAGCTGTTTTTTTTTCTTGCTGTAATGATTCCTCCTGTTCATACTGACTATTAGAAGATATAATATAATGTATTTATAATGGAAGTGATGGAGGACTACACCCACAGTCCTCCTTCATGTATTTAAAAGTCAATCTGAAGCTAATATGAAGCTTCAGCCGTCTGAATTAAATAAAGTCAAATAAAGTCGGGTAATTTTCACAGTTAGTCTCTTTTAGTATAAAATTCCCTCTTTGTGTTTTTCCTCTGACAACATTTCCCTTTAACCATCTGAGTTAAATAATGTCAAATAGAGTGGAGATTTTTCCACAATTAGTCTTTTTTAGTATACAGTTCCCCCTCTGTATCTCTGTGTCTAAAGGAATTAAAGAGGGGATTTTATAGTAATAAAGACTAATCTTAATCTAATCTTATCTAATTCAATTTTACACAAAATAAGGACCTCAAAAAGTCATTGTTGATGTTTTAATGGTCATTATAAATTGGTTTTGGAGTTATTACAACGTGCTAAACAAGTATTAATGATAGTTTGAGGTACTGCCTTTTGTTGTAAGACAGACTTGAAAAAATGTG
This sequence comes from Scomber japonicus, assembly GCF_027409825.1. Taxonomy (NCBI): domain Eukaryota; kingdom Metazoa; phylum Chordata; class Actinopteri; order Scombriformes; family Scombridae; genus Scomber; species Scomber japonicus. Next base: position 5,007,260 of record NC_070582.1, on the reverse strand, counting down.
AACTTGTCCTTTAAGTATATGTATTTATACACTAATCAATAAGTTAGTATTATTATTATTAACATCTCTGCACAGACAAAAAGGTGAATTAAAAAAAAAAAAGAAATTGTGTGATGTTGGTCCCCACAAGTGCTGAAAACAAGAATAGGTCCCCATAAGTAGGCAAAAAAAACAGGTGTGCCACAAATAGAGTGGAGATTTTCCACAATTAGTCTTTTTTAGTATACAGTTCCCCCTCTCCCTCTGTATCTCTGTGCCTAAAGGAATTAAAGAGGGAATTTTATACTAAGAAAGACTAATCTTAATCTAATCTTATTTTATTCAATTTTACACAAAATAAGGACTGTAAAAACTTTTCTCCATTACAGTTTAAATGGGTTTGGGATGTTTTAATGGTCAACTGGGGAAGTTATTACAATGCGCTAAACAAGTATTAATAGTGGTGACTTGTTTTAAGACAGAGTTGAAAAAATGCGAACTTGTCCTTTAATATATGTATTTATACAATAACCAATAATTTATTATCTGGTCTCTGTTTGTGTGATGTCGGTCCCCACAAGTGCTGAAAACAAGAATATCTTATCTAATTCATTTTTACCCACACAATAAGGACTGTAAAAACTTTTTACCATTACAATTTAAATGGGTTTGGGATGTTTTAACGGTCATTGTGAACTGGGGGAAGTTATTACGATGCGCTAAACAAGTATTAATGGTAATTTGGGCTACTGCCTGTTGTCTTAAGAAAGACTTGAAAAAATGTGAACTTGTCCTTTAAGTATATGCATTTATACACAGAAAAAAGTATAATTTAAGTAGAATAATAAAAAATAATAATAATAATTGTGTGATGTCGGTCCCCACAAGTGCTGAAAACAAGAATAGGTCCCCATAAGTAGGCAAAAAAACAGGTGTGCTACAAAAGTTTTTCCAATTATTAATTTAAAGTGTTATTTGTCTTCAATAATCCTCCTTTATTATCCCAGTTTATATTTTTTCAGGAATTTCTAACCACTAAGAACATTTGGGCTCCTGCCTTTTGCTTTAAGACAGACTTTTGAAAAAATGTGAACTTGTCCTTTAAGTATATGTATTTATACAATAACCATTAAGTTATGATCTGGTCTCTGCACAGAAAAAAATGTAAATTTAAAAAAAAAAATAATTGTGTGATGTGGGTCCCCACAAGTGCTGAAAACAAGAATAGGTCCCCATAAGTAGGCAAAAAAACAGGTGTGCCACAAATGTTTTTCCAATTATTAATTTAAAGTGTTATTTATCTTTGCTAATCCTCCTTTATTATCCCAGTTTATATTTTTTCAGTCATTTCTAACCACTAAGAACATTTAAAAACACATTGCTGTTGTAATGATTTTTAGATTTGATGGCACTTTAGTTAATCTAATTTCATTTCAGTCACTTCTGAACCGTCTCTGTTGGTTTTAAATGTGGTTTAAAATTACTCCCAATATGGTAACTTTTGATAATTAACTCTTTTTAAATGAAGGATTGGAGGATTTTTATACCGTGACCTCAGAGCCTTTGATTAAATCAAATCAGTCGTCTATAGAGGCTTCCATGTGTAGAAACAAAGCGACCGCAGGCGGATCTATCTCATACAGCTCTACTTAGTAATAGACCAATCTAGATAAATGTTAGCCAGATGCATTTATGCTGTAAAGACGCCACAGTGATCCTACACACTGTACGCACAGACACACACATTTAAAAAAAAAAACAACTCAGATTTTAGTCCAATTTAGACCCTCACATTAAATCACATTATCATTTTAACCCTTCTTTCCTCCCTTCCTTTCCTTCCTCCCTCCCTCTTTCCTTCCTTCTTTCCTCCCTCCCTCCTTCCCTTCCTTCTTCCTTCTCCCTTCCTTCCCCCCTTCTCTCTTTCTTTCCTCCCTCCCTCCTTTCTTCTTTCCTTTCCTCCCTCCCTCCTTTCCTTCCTCCCTCCTTCCTTCCTCCTTTCCTTTCCTTCCCTCCTTTCCTTCCTTCTTCCTTCTCCCGTCCTTCCCTCCTTCTCTCTTTCTTTCCTCCCTTCCTTCCTTCTTTCCTTCCTTCCTCCCTCCCTCTTTCCTTCCTTCTTTTCTCCCTCCTTCTCCCTTCTTTCCCTCCTTCTCTCTTTCTTTCCTTCTTCCTTCCTTTCCTTCCTTCCCTTCTTCTCTCCTTCCTTCCCCCCTTTCCTTCCTTCTTTCTTCCTTCCTTCCTTCCTTCCTTCCTCCCTCCCTCCTTTCCTGATAGACCAATCTAGATAAATGTTAGCCAGATGCATTTATGCTGTAAAGACTCCACAGTGATCCTACACACTGTACGCACAGACACACACATTTAAAAAATAACAACTCTTCTTTAAATCACATTATCATTTTAACCCTTGAGTTTTCCGTTTTGACTGTTCCTTCTTTCCTCCCTTCCTTCCCTCCTTCCTTCTTCCTTCCTTCCTTCTTTCTTTCCTTCCTCCCTCCCTCCCTCCTTTCCTTCCTTCTTTTCTCCCTCCCTTCCTCCCTTCTTCCTTCCTTCCTTTTCTTCCTTCCCTCCTTCTCTCTCTTTCCTCCCTCCCTTCCTTCCTTCCCTTTTCTTTCTTTCTTTCTTTCTTTCTTTCTTTCTTTCTTCCTTCCTTCCTTCCTTCCTCCCTCCCTCCTGCCTTCCTCATTTCCTTATTTTCTCCCTCCTTTCCTTCCTTCCTTCCTTCCTTCCTTCCTTCCTTCCTCCCTCCCTCCTACCTTCCTCATTACCTTATTTTCTCCCTCCTTTCCTTCCTTCTTCCTTCTTTCTTCCTTCCTTCCTTCCTCCCTCCGTCCCTCCTTTCCCTCCTTTCCTTCCTCCCTCCTTCTTTCCTCCCTTCCTTCCTCCTTCCTTCTTCCTTCCTTCCTTTCCTTCCTTCCCCCTTTCCTTCCTCCTTCCTTCTTCCTTCCTTCCTTTCCTTCCTTCCCCCTTTCCTTCCTTCTTCCTTCTCCCTTCCTTCCCTCCTTCTCTCTTTCTTTCCTCCCTTCCTCCTTTCCTTCCTTCTTTTCTCCCTCCCTTCCCTCCTTCTCTCTTTCTTTCCTCCCTCCCTCCTTTCCTTCCTCCCTCCTTTCCCTCATTCCCTCCTTCTCTTTCTTTCCTCCCTCCCTCCTTTCCTTCCTCCCTCCTTCCTTCCTTCTTCCTTCCTTCCTTCCTTCCTTTCCTTCCTTCCCCCCTTTCCTTCCTTCTTTCTTTCTTCCTTCCTTCCTTCCTTCCTTCCTTCCTTCCTTCCTTCCTTCCTTCCTTCCTTCCTTCCTTCCTTCCTCCCTCCCTCCTTTCCTGATAGACCAATCTAGATAAGTGTTAGCCAGATGCATTTATGCTGTAAAGACGCCACAGTGATCCTACACACTGTACGCACAGACACACACATTTAAAAAAAAAACAACTCAGATTTTAGTCCAATTTAGCCCTTCCTGTCGTCCTCCCGGGTCAAATTGACCCCGTCCGTTTTGACTGTTCCTTCTTTCCTCCCTTCCCTCCTTCTTTCCTTCTCCCTTCCTTCTCTCCTTCTCTCTTTCTTTCCTCCCTTCCTTCCTCCTTTCCTTCCTTCTTTTCTCCCTCCTTTCCTTCCTTCTTTTCTCCCTCCTTTCCTTCCTTCTTTCTTCCTTCCTTCCTTCTTTCCTTCCTCCGTCCCTCCTTTCCTTCCTTCCTTCTTTCCTTCCTCCCTCCCTCCCTCCTTTTCTCCCTCCCTTCCTTCCTTCTGCCTTCCTTCCTTTTCTTCCTTCCCTCCTTCTCTCTTTCTTTCCTCCCTCCCTTCCTTCCATTCCTTCCTTCCCTTCTTTTCTCTTTCTTTCTTTCCTTATTTTCTCCCTCCTTTCCTTCCTTCGTCCTTCTTTCTTCCTTCCTTCCTCCCTCTCTCCTTTCCTTCCTCCTTCCCTCCTTCTCTCTTTCTTTCCTCCCTCCCTCCCTCCATTCCTTCCTCCCTCCTTCCTTCCTCCTTTCCTTCTTCCTTTCCTTCCCTTCTTTCCTTCCTTCCTTCCCTCCTTTTCTCTTTCCTTCCTTCCCTTCCTTCCCTCCTTCTCTCTTTCTTTCCTCCCTCCCTCCCTCCTTCCTTTCTTCCTTCCTTCCTTCCTTCCTTCCTTCCTTCCTTCCTCCTTCTTCCTTCCTCCTTCCTCCCTCCCTTCCTTCCTTGACTCAAGGACAACAGGAGGGTTGAGCCTTATATGTTTTTAAATGTGACACAAATCTCCTTTATCCTACATTTGGCATTAAAATAAGTTAAATATCTCCATAGCAACAGCTCTCTCTGTGGGTGTAAATCCTCTGAATCATCATGTCTCTCCTTTCCTTCCTTCCCTCCTTCTCTCTTTCTTTCTTTCTTTCTTTCTTTCTTTCTTCCTTCCTTTCCTTCCTTCCCTCCTTTTCTCTTTCCTTCCTTCTTCCTTCTTTTCCTTCCTTCCCTCCTTCTCTCTTTCTTTCCTTCCTTCCCTCCTTTCCTTCCTCCCTCCCTCTTTCCTTCCTTCTTTTCTCCCTCCTTTCCTCCCTCCTTTCCTTCCTCCTTTCCTTCTTTTCTCTCTTTCTTTCCTCCCTCCCTCCTTCTCCCTTCCTTCCCTCCTTCTTTCTTTCTTTCTTTCCTTCCTTCCCTCCTTTCCTTCCTCCCTCCTTCCTTCCCTCCTTTCCTTCGTTTCTTCATTCTCGCTTCATTCCCTCCTTCTTTCTTTCTTTCCTTCCTCCCTTCCCTCCTTTCATTCCTTCTTCCATTAAAATAAATTAAATATCTCCATAGCAACAGCTTTCTCTCTCTCTGTGGGTGTAAATCCTCTGAATCATGATGTCTCTCCTTTCCTTCCTTCCCTCCTTCTCTCTTTCTTTCTTTCTTCCTTCCTTTCCTTCCTTCCCTCCTTTTCTCTTTCCTTCTTTTCCTTCCTTCCCTCCTTCTCTCTTTCTTTCCTTCCTTCCCTCCTTTCCTTCCTCCCTCCCTCTTTCCTTCCTTCTTTTCTCCCTCCTTTCCTCCCTCCTTTCCTTCCTCCTTTCCTTCTTTTCTCTCTTTCTTTCCTCCCTCCCTCCTTCTCCCTTCCTTCCCTCCTTCTTTCTTTCTTTCTTTCCTTCCTTCCCTCCTTTCCTTCCTCCCTCCTTCCTTCCCTCCTTTCCTTCGTTTCTTCATTCTCGCTTCATTCCCTCCTTTCTTTCTTTCTTTCCTCCCTCCCTCCTTTCCTTCCTCCCTTCCCTCCTTTCATTCCTTCTTCCATTAAAATAAGTTAAATATCTCCATAGCAACAGCTTTCTCTCTCTCTGTGGGTGTAAATCCTCTGAATCATGATGTCTCTCCTTTCCTTCCTTCCCTCCTTCTCTCTTTCTTTCCTCCCTCCCTCCTTTCCTTCCCTCCTTTCCTTCCTTCTTCCTTCCTTCCTTCCTTCCTTTCCTTTCCTTCCTCCTTTCCTTCCTCCCTCCCTCTTTCCTTCCTTTTTTTCTCCCTCCTTTCCTTCCTTCTTCCTTCCTTCCCTCCCTTCCTTCCTCCTTCCTTCTTTCCTTCCTCCCTCCTTCCTTCCTTCTTCCTTCCCTCCTTTTCTCTTTCTTTCCTCCCTTTTTTAAATCTCACAAATCTCCTTTATCTTTCATTTGGCATTAAAATAAGTTAAATATCTCCATAGCAACAGCTGTCTCTCTGGGTGTAAATCCTCTGAATCATGTCGTCTCTCGTCCTCTCGTCCTCTCGTCCTCCTGCAAGTTTGTTTTGGTTTAAATATTCAGTCAGTCGGAGTCGGAGGAGGAAACACACACGTGCACGCCGCTGCAGCAGTATGTTATAGTTTGAGTGTAATTGTGACCACACACTGTGCTGCTGTTTGAACTGCAGTGGTGGCTCACTTAAAGGTTTAAACCTCCAGGAGTTTTTTTTTACCCCGTAAAGGAAAACGACGTCTTAACCTGCTGAGTGTTTCCGTGCCCACTTCTGCCAGATAAAAAAAAAAAAAAAAAAAAAAAAAGAAACCCCTTTAAAAAAAACATGACAGTCGTTTACATTAATTGTACTGCAGGAGATCTGAATGACAGACTGTGCAAGAGATTAGAATATCTTTTAGCTGTAATTACAATTTACACCAGCAGTGATGTTTGGGGTTCAAGTCGCGTTTCAAATTTATGGCTTGTGGTGGAAGCGTGTTGAAGCCCCAGCGATTCAAAAACAGACCCGAAAATTGTGTTTTGTCTTAAAGGACGGGTACACGAGTTTTAAAGTTGAGGAAAGGAGGAAAAAGAAAAAGGGGGAAGATTAGGAAAGAAAGAAAGAAAGACTGAGAAGGAAGGAAATAGAAAGAAAAAAGAAAGAAAGAAAAATGAGGAAGATTAAGAATGAAAGAAATAAAGAAAAAATAAAAGGAAAGAAAGAAAGAAAGAAAGAAAGAAAGAAAGAAAGAGGGATGAGGAAGATGGGGAAAGGAGGAAAAAGAAAAAGGGGGAAGATGAAGAAAGAAAGAAAGAAAGAAAGAGAAGGGCGGAAATAGAAAGAAAGAAAAGGAGGAAGATTAGGAATGAAAGAAAGAAAGAAAAAGGAGGAAGATTAGGAAAGAAAGAAAAAGGAGGAAGATTAGGAATGAAAGAAATAAAGAAAAAAAAAGAATGAAAGAAAGAAAGAAAAAGGAGGAAGATTAGGAATGAAAGAAAGAAAGAAAAGGAAAGAAAGAAAGAAAAGGGAGGAAAGAAAGAAAGAAAGAAAAAGGAGGAAGATGAGGAACAAAAGAAATAAAGGAAGAAAGAAAGAAAGAAATTCATGGCTTGTGGTGGAAGCGTGTTGAAGCCCCAGCGATTCAAAAACAGCCCCGAAAATTGTGTTTTGTCTTAAAGGACGGGTACACGAGTTTTAAAGTCTGCCTTAAAACAACAATCAGGAGCTGTAATGGACGTTAAAGTAGTTTCTTCTTGCTGTAATGATTCCTCCTGTTCATACTGACTGTTAGATCCTTTTATAATATGGTAAAAGAAAGAAAGAAAGAAAGAAAGAAAGAAAGAAAGAAAGAAAGAAAGAAAGAAAGAAAGAAAGAAAGAAAGAAAAAGAAAAGGGAGGAAGATGAAGAAAAGGGAGGAAGATGAACAAAGAAAGAAAGAAAGAAAGAAAGAGGGATGAGGAAGATGAGGAAAGGAGGAAAAAGAAAAAGGGGGAAGATGAGGAAAGAAAGAAAGAAAGAAAGAGAAGGAAGGAAATAGAAAGAAAAAAGAAAGAAAGAAAAAGGAGGAAGATTAGGAATGAAAGAAAAAGAAAAGGAATGAAAGAAAGAAAGAAAAAGGAGAAAGATGAGGAAAGAAAGAAAGAAAGAAAGAAAAGGGAGGAAGATGAGGAAAGAAAGAAAGAAAGAAAGGAAGAAAGGAAGAAAGAAAGAAAGAAAGAAAAAGGAGGAAGATTAGAATGAAAGAAAGAAAGAAAAAAGACAAGGAATGAAAGAAAGAAAGAAAAGAAAGAAAAAGGAGGAAGATGGTGAAAGAAAGAAAGAAAAGGGAGGAAGATGAGGAACAAAAGAAAGAAAGGAGGAAACACTAAGAGGGAATCTGATGCTAAAAAGACTGTAAATGTGTCAGATATCACTTGATATGACTAACTCACACTGTTACCATAGTAACTATAATAACTATAGTAACTCACACTGTTACCATAGTAACTATAATAACTATAGTAACTCACGCTGATGAAGCTCAATAGAAGCTGATCAGAGACTTTATAATGATTTAGTCCTCCATCACTTTACATTGAAAGCACATTTAAAGGTTTTAATAGTCAGTATGAAGAACAGGAGGAATGATTACAGAGAGGAAAAATAAACCTCTTTCAGTTTATATTAAAAAAAATGTGAAGCTGTCCTTTAATGTTCTGTCCTTAAATCCTGTTAATTTAAATATTTATTTTATTTTATCCTCAATCTAAATAGCAATGGAAACAATATACAGTAGTAGTTGTGAAATCAGTTTTTTTGTCAAGTACATAAAACAGTTAGAAACAGATAAGAAAGAAAGAAAGAAAGAAAGAAAGAAAGAAAAAGAAAAGGGAGGAAGATGAAGAAAGAGAAAGAAATAAAGAAATAAAGAAAAGGGAGGAAGATGAAGAAAGAGAAAGAAAGAGGGATGAGGAAGATGAGGAAAGGAGGAAAAAGAAAAAGGGGGAAGATGAGGAAAGAAAGAAAGAAGGAAAGAAAGAAAGTTTATTTCACTCATGCTAATTTTTAAAATACCCTTTTTCCACCTTTAACTCAAAGTGTGTTTAAAAAAAAAACATATTTAATATATAAAAACATAATTACTGAAAACCTGTGAATTGATATGATGAGATTTTGATATCAAACTTCCCACAAAGATGAACATTGTCAGAAGATAACACTGAAAAAAGTTATAAAGATTGAATTAAAAGCTAAAAAATATATAATATATAAATTAAATATGTCTGATTTTACTCTATTGATACAAGTTAATTAGTCAAACAGGATGAAATACATTAATCTCCTTTTGCTATAAATACATTTCTCAGAATAATGAACCATCTTGCTGCCTTCTCTTTTGTTACTTAGTGTTTATAAGAATCACAGAAAGAGAACGAAAGAAAGAAAGAAAGAAAGAAAGAAAGAAAGAAAGAGGGATGAGGAAGATGAGGAAAGGAGGAAAAAGAAAAAGGGGGAAGATGAGGAAAGAAAGAGAAGGAAAAGGAGGAAGATGAGGAAAGAAAGAGAAGGAAAAGGAGGAAGATGAGGAAAGAAAGAAAGAGAAGGAAGGAAATGGAAAGAAGAAAGAAAGAAAGAAAAAGGAGGAAGATTAGGAATGAAAGAAATAAAGAAAAAAGAAAAGGAAGGAAAGAAAGAAAGAAAGGAAAAAAGGAGGAATATTAGGAAAGAAAAAAAGAAAGAAAGAATGAAAGAAAGAAACAGGAGGAAGATGAGGAAAGAAAGAAAGAAAAAAGAGTATGATGAGGAAAGAAAGAAAGAAAGAAAGAAAAGGAATGAAAGAAAGAAAAAGGAGGATGAGGAAAGAAAGAAAGAAAAAGGAGGATGAGGAAAGAAAAAAGAGGAAGATGAGGAAAGAAAGAAAGAAAAAGGAAGATGAGGAAAGAAAGAAAGAAAAAGGAGGATGAGGAAAGAAAGAAAGAAAAAGGAGGATGAGGAAAGAAAAAAGAGGAAGATGGGGAAAGAAAGAAAGAAAAAAGAATCACTTTATTCTCTGTTCTGTATTTAAAATGAACTTACAGGGCGCGCAGGTGGTCGAGTGGTTATAAAATCTTTAAAAAAAAAAAAAAGAACTTACAGGATCTCCAGGTTTTGCAGGCCGTCAAAACATCTTGGCCCCAAAAGGCGGATGCGGTTGTCATGGAGATGTCTTCAGAAAAAAAAAGGAAAAAAAGAAAGAAATGTGTCAGTTTCCAGGAGTGGGAGTTTTATTTTCAGATTTAATCAACACATGTGCCTCCATGTGACGACCTCCCTGACCTCCCTGATTAGAAACATGACTCACAGTCACACGAACGCACTGAGAGCAGCGTTCCTTTGTCCCTGAAGAGCCAAATGTCTCCAAAAAAACCAAACAGCATCGAGGTTTTTACTCTCCAGAAAGTATTCCCATGTCAGGAAAAGGCCACTGGGTGCAGCCGTGTGACTCACTGATGTGTTTTTAATCCTCCTGTCGTCCTCCCGGGTCAAATTGACCCGTCTGTTTTGACTGTTCCTTCTTTCTTTCCTTCCTTCCTTCCTTCCAACTGTCCTTCCTCCCTCCTTCTCTCTTTCTTTCCTTCTTCTCTCTTTCCTCCCTTCCTTCTTTGCTTCCTCCATCCCCCTTTCTTCTTTCCTTCTTTCCTCCCTCACTCCTACCTTCCTTCCTCCCTTCCTTATTTCCTTTCCTCCCTTCCTTCCTTCCTTCCTCCATCCCCCTTTCTTTCTTCCTCCCGGGTCAAATTGACCCGTCTGTTTTGACTGTTCCTTCTTTCTTTCCTTCCTTCCTTCCTTCATTCCTTCCAACTGTCCTTCCTCCCTCCTTCTCTCTTTCTTTCCTTCTTCTCTCTTTCATCCCTTCCTTCTTTGCTTCCTCCATCCCCCTTTCTTCTTTCCTTCTTTCCTCCCTCACTCCTACCTTCCTTCCTTACTTACTTCTTTCCTCCATCCTTCCTTCCTCCCTTCCTTATTTCCTTTCCTCCCTTCCTTCCTTCCTTCCTTCCTCCATCCCCCTTTCTTTCTTCCTCCTGTCCTTCCTCTCCCTACCTTCCTTCCTTCCTTACTTCTTTCCTTCGTCCTTCCTTCCTTCCTCCATCCCCCTTTCTTCCTTCTGTCGTTCCTTCCTCTCTCTCTCCTTCCTTCCTTCCTCCCTGCCTTCTTTCCTTTACTCCTTTACTCCCTTCCTTCCTTCCCTCCTCCCTTCCTCCCTCCTTTCCTTCCTTCTTCCTCCCTTCCTTCCTTGACTCGAACACAACAGGAGGGTTAATAGTTTTTGGACAATAATTGAGGTCTATGAATCAGAGGAATAAGATATATGAGGGTTCATGTATTGTTGGTTTGCAGTGTTGGGGTTGTTACTCAAATTACAAAGGACTCATACTTCTTCTTTTTTTTTTTTTTTTTAAAGATAATACATTACTTTACTTAATTACTCCCTGTGGAAGATAATCAATTACATTACTTTTGGGTTACTCCTTAGCAACGCCTGAGATGTCATGTAAAAAATAATATATAAACAAATAATATAAAGTCTTGGCCATCATAACAGCATTTTGTGCAAATAAAAACTGCCTCAAAGTAATATATAAAATAAGAGATTGGCCTTCCTAGCACCATTACATTGCATATAAACTGTATCTAATGGGGCAAACACACTTTTCTGCACATTAGATTTGTTAAAGAATAAGAAAAATATAGAAAATCACCAGCATCATCCTTCAATCTTGTGCAGGATTATAAAATATATGTATTGATTTATTTGAGGATTAGCCTATTAAGGCAGACAATTTAACAAATATATAATAATAATAGTTAAAAGTAAAGAAATGAACACAAATCAATCAATATAATAACTTTAGCAAAAACACAAATTAGCAAACAAAGCTCTGCAACAATCTCAGTCCACCACATTTACCACATCTACACAAAACTGGAAATAAACTATATGAATAAATTAATATGAAAATGTTTAAAAATGGCCCCAGAGCATCAATAGCAGAATCTGTTTAGATATATGTGAAGTTACTCACAGCAATTAATCAATCTTTATTTTTATTGCACCAAATCACAAAAGTCATGTAAAGGCATTTTTCACATAGAGCACGTCTGAACTACACTCTTTAAAGTCCGTGTAAAGTAAGAATAAATATGTGTTCTGAGTTTAACATACCACAGAAAAGTGTGTTGTTAACCACCCTGCCAAATTTGAATGGTAAGAAAAAATCGCCAAATATATGAAATTAGGCTTCAAAGTTGTGTAAAAATCAGCCTCTTTCTCTGCTCCCAAATGTTGTGGGCGTGGCCTCCGAGTCCGCTGAAACCCCGCCCCCTACCAAGTGTCACCTGTCAATCAAAGTCACCACCTCTACCAGAAACATGGACGCTATGTGTGAGAGCTTTCTGCTGCTAGCTCGGCGGCTAGCTCGGTGGCTAAATCAGCGGCTAGCTCGGCGCCTAACTCAACTGCTAGCTCGGCGGCTAACTGGCTAACTGTAGACTGTAGTAGTAGTAGTGTGTACTGAATGTATTTCTACCTCTACAGCAGCAGGGGCGGGTTTATGCTAATCACTAAATCCTGAACACAGAAATCTTGAAACACAGTTTGTGAAGCCTAGCTCCACAATTCAAATCTAAATGGTTGAAATGCTTTTTACACCTTTTTTAGAAATACATTTATGACCTATTTAATGTGTTTAGAAGAAAATGTCTGAATTCACTTTAAGAGATCCAACGTTCCCCTTATGAGCAGCAGAGAGTTACTCACAGCGCCACCAGCTGGCGGAGGGAGGCGAAGGCTCGGTCGGGGATGTGTCTGATGTTGTTGACGGCGAGAGTCAGAGCCTGAAGCTGCGACAGATCACTCAGAGCCACGACGGGAACCTCCGTTAGCACGTTGTCGTCCAGCCACAGGTGACGCAGTGACGAGAGGCCTTTAAAGGAGGCGGCTGGCAGACGAGAGATGAAGTTTGCATCCAGACGCCTGAAAGGAAACGAGAAAATATGATATGAAACACTGATGAGCTCTGTGGGAAAGTTTAAAGATGCAATATGTAAGAGTTAGGAACCGACTTCACTTTAAAACATCCAACAATTAACTAAACTTAAAAAACAGAATGTGAAGGGGAAGGATACAAGGGAGGAAGAAGGAAGGAAAGGAGAGAGGAAGGAAGGAAGGAAGGTAGGAGGGAGGGACGAAAGAGAGAAGGAGGGAGGGAGGAAGAAGGAATGAAACGGGGAGGAAGGAAGGAGGGGAGGAACGAAGGAAGGAAGGAAAGTAGTAGGGAGGGAGGGACGAAAGAGAGAAAGAGGGAGGGAGGAAGGACAGACGGAAGGAAGGAAGGGAGCAACAGACGGGGTCAATTTGACCCGGGAGGACAACAGGAGGGTTAAACTTGTTATGGTTCAAAGTTAGAAACATGTGACAGCTTTATGACATGCGATCCCCTGTCTGTCTCCTTAGAAACTAGGTTCATATATACCGTATCTAAAAAAAGGTTTTTGGAAAAGGAGTTTGAGTTAGCACCTCCACGCTAAACACCCAGGTGCAGCCAAGCCAGCCTCAGCTCCACCAAAGGACCATTTTGGAGTGTGGGAGTCGCAGCAGAGCCGTGATTGATTCCCAGTTAAGACACTCTGGTAAGAAATGCTTTACATTATGGGCTTAAAACTGCCTTCAAATGGAAAATAACAGGATTTTAAACATGCAATTCAAAACACGATTAATCACGATTAACTTTGGAAATTCTGCGATTAATCGCGATTACAAAATTAATCGTTTGACAGCCCTAATAATAATACATCAATGAAGCTGAGTTATATCCATATATGTTCGTCCAAAATCAAAATAACCCTTAAAATGAACCTTATTAAATCCAGGCGATCCCTAGTGAGGGTGTTTACGCTGGACATGACTGTGAATTAAATTGAGAACAGGAAATATTCAATCCAGAGCACAAATTACTTATTTTATTTCTTCCTTCCTCCGTCCTTCCTTCCTTTCCTTCCTCCCTCCCTCCTTTCCTTCCTCCTTTCCTTCTTTCCTCCATCCTTCCTGCCTTCCTTTCCTTCCTCCCTTCCTTCCCTCCTGCCTTCCTTTCCTTCCCTCCTTTCCTTCCTTCTTCCTTCCTTCCTTCCTTCCTACTTTCCCTCCTACTTTCCTTCCTTCTTCCTCCCTCCCTCCTTTCCTTCTTTCTTCCTCCCTTCCTTCCTTCTTTCCTCTTTCCTCTGACCTTCCTTCCTTCCTTCTTTCCTCTGTCCTTCATTCCTTCCTTCCTCCTTTCCTTCCTTCTTCCTCCCTCCCTCCTTTCTTTCCTCCTTTCTTCCTCCCTTCCTTCCTTCCTTCCTTCCTCCCTTCTTTCCTTCCTTCCTTCGTTGCTCCTTCCTTCCTTCCTTCCTCCCTTCCTTCCTTCCTTGACTCGAGGACTCCATGTTTCTTCCCAGGCTCCATAAGTTTTCCAGTTTTCCAGTTTTCCAAATTACATGGTGGTAACGAACCTGATCTGTCTGGATTTTGGATCACAGACACTAAACTTCACTCAAGATGTTGAGAAAAAACTTCAAAGTGATTTTTTTTTCTTTGCAGATTTAACAGCTGGAGTACTTTTTATTGTTTCTTTGCAGTTTTGTTGTTTTTAGACACAAATATTTTGAATACGTGATGTCTCAGACCTCCTGGATTTGCTTCTTTTTTGCCTCTGCGTCTCCTAAACCATGAGTACGGTTCAGTCTGAGTGTGTTTGGTGTTCTCTGAAAAGAAACAAGCGACGAGCAAATGTGTTCCAGAGATTTCCTCTGAGTTGGGAGTCGGAGGCTTTGATCGCTCGCTGTGAGAAAAATGTCTGAGGTGCTCGATGGCGTCATCGCCGGCTGAGCTGACGGCAGCTGACGAGGAGGTCAGCGAGACTAAATACAGAGCGGGTGTTTCACTCTGTTTATTACCTTCCTTCTTCCTCCCACCCTCCCTTCATTCCTTCCTTCCTTCCTCCCTTCCTTCCTTCCTCCTTTCCTTTTTTCTTCCTCCCATCCTTCCTTCTTTCCTCCATCCTTCCTTCCTCCTTTCCTCCCTTCCATCCTCCCTTCCTTCCTCCCTCTTTCCCTTCCTTCCTTCCCTTCCATCCTTCTTCCTCCCTTCCTTCCTCCTTTCCTCCCTTCCTTCCTCCTTTCCTCCCTTCCATCCTCCCTTCCTTCCTCCCTCTTTCCCTTCCTTCCTTCCCTTCCATCCTTCTTCCTCCCTTCCTTCCTCCCTCTTTCCCTTCCTCCCTCCCTCCCTCCCTCCCTCCCTTCCTTCCTTCCTTCCTTCCTCCTTCCATTACTTCTTCCTCCCTTCCTTCATTCCTCCCTTCCATCCTTCCTTCTTCCTCTCTTCCTTCCTTGACTTGAGGACAACAGGAGTTTTAAGGACTCTGCATCATTTAAATGACGTGTTGACATGGATTTTTTTTTTTTTGAGGAGGGGGGAGGGGGAGGGGGGGGGGTTTATTTTTGCGAGACCGGCCGTATGAACATGAACATGAACATGAACAGCAGCTGTGTGACTGAGAGGAGCCTCGATCAGGGAGGTCCTCGCATTCTTTGGCTGCATGGTAGTAATTTCTGGTGTTGACATGCGCGCTGACAAAGGGTCCTGGCACGACCACAAACAGGCAGCTGCACGTGGCCAAAGCCCGGCTCCTCCACCCTCCAATCTCCACCCTCCTCTTTTTGCTTTTATGTGTGAAGTAGTTAGAGATTGGCACTTCTAAACAACAGAGAGGTGTTAACTGTCGGTTTCAGCGGTTAGAAAAAAGAAGAAAATAAACCCCCATCTGGTTCAGACTCAAAAGGGAAGGAGGGTGGGAGGGTGGGATCAGGTAAACATGCTCAGACTCCCCCCCCCAGTATGCTTCAGACCTCAGAGGGAAGCTCAGGAGCATCATCCAGCATCTCTGTACCAGCTATTGGAGATTTATAGCTTAGATTGGATCACATACACACACAGCATATATAGATTCTGTCTGTAAACCCCCCAAAAAACAACATCTACTGTAACTTTACTTTTATTTTCTTTCTTTGTTTTTAACTATGGCGGCAGTGGTCTCAGTACTTACTGTAGAGCCCAAGACAAATTTAACCTTCGGGGACAATAAAGTATCTCTCTCTCTCTCTATCTATCTATCTATCTATCTATCTATCTATCTCTCTATCTACCTCTCTATCTCTCTCTCTCTATCTATCTATCTATCTCTATCTCTATCTCTCTATCTCTCTCTCTCTCTCTCTCTCTCTCTCTCTCTCTCTCTCTCTCTATCTATCTATCTATCCATCTATCTCTATCTCTCTCTATCTAACTCTCTCTCTCTCTCTCCCTCTCCCTCTCTCTCTCTCTCTCTCTCTCTCTCTATATATATATATATATATCTATCTATCTATCTATCTCTCTCTCTAACTCTCTCTCTCTCTCTATCTATCTATCTATCTATCTATCTAACTCTCTCTCTAACTCTCTCTCTCTCTCTCTCTCTCTCTCTCTCTCTCTCTCTCTCTCTCTCTCTCTCTCTCTCTCTCTCTCTCTCTCTCTCTCTCTCTCTCTCACACACAAACACACAGTTTCCATCACTTCAGAGGACGTTACATAGACTCATTACATTCATTTCCTGAGAGACTCACCCTAACCTTATTCTTACAAGTCTTCTAACAAGTCTTCACCTATAAATATAGTTACATCATGGGGAGTTGCTTTTTGTCCCCAAAAAGGAGGCGAGTCCCCAAATGTGACCGTGTGAACAGATGTCCTCGAAACATCAGGTATACCTGGTACACACACACACACACACACACACACATACACGCCATGGTCACTTTTGGGGACATTACATAGATCTACATTAATTTTATGGAGACTTTAAGTATTGACCCAAAAATCAGCCTTTTCCTAATTGTTGAAAAAAAAAAACAGCATATCATGTCCTATTTTATATTTTCTATAAGACATGAAAATATAACACAGCAATAATGATTTACATATTATTTTATTGAAACTTTATTGAACTGGTTTATTGTTTAACCCTCCTGTTGTCCTTGAGTCAAGGAAGGAAGGGAGGGGAGGGAAGGAAAGGAAGGAGGAAAGAAAGAGAAAAGGAGGGAAGGATGCAAAGGAGGAAGAAAGAGAGGAAGAAGGAAGGAAAGTAGGAAGGGATGAAAGATGGAAGGGAGGTAGGAAAGGAAAGGAAAGAAGGAAGGAAGGATGGAGGAAGAAGGAAGGAAGGGAGAGAGGAAAGGAAAGAAGGAAGAGAGGAAGGAAAGGAAGGAGGGAAGGAAGGAAAGATGGAAGAAGAGAGGAAGTAAAGGAAGAAAGGATGGAGGGAAGAAGGAAGGAAGGAAAGGAAGGAAGGATGGTTGAAGGAAGGAAGGTAGGATGAAGGAAGGAAGGTAGGAAAGGAGGAAGGAAGAGAGGAAACGAAGGAAGGAAGGAAGGAAGGAAGGAAGGAAAGAAGGAAGGAAGGAAGGAAAGAAGGAACAGTCAAAACAGACGGGGTCAATTTGACCCGGGAGGACGACAGGAAGGTTAAAGAACCTGTTTCAGTGTCTCTATATTGACATCTGACTGTTATTATACAGTGTTCCTTTGCTAGCACACTTACATGACACATAAAGCTTAAGTCTCCAAAACTCTAAACTCATTTTCGGCTTTGCACCCAATTTGCATCTCAACATGACACTCCTGTTGTCCTCGAGTCAAGGGAGGAAGGAAGGAAGGAAGAGAGGAAAGAAAGGAGGGAGAAAAGAAGGGAGGGAAGGAAGGAGGGAGGAAAGAAGAGAGGAAACGAAGGAGGGAAGGAAGGAAGGAAAGGAGCGAAGGAAGGAGGGAGGAAGGAAGGAAAGAAGAAGGAAGGAAAGGAGGGAAGGAAGGAAGGGAGAAGGAAGAAGGAATGGAAGGAGGGAGAAAAGAAGGAAGGAAAGAGGGAGAGAAGGAAGGAGGGAGGAAGCACAGTTGTTGAAAGCTTAAGTCTCCAAAACTCTAAACTCATTTTCGGCTTTGCACCCAATTTGCATCTCAACATGACACTTTTCTTTTTTTTCTTTTTTTTTTTGCAACACTGCACACAGTTCAACAACTCAATAAGACCACAAGACACAGGAACCCGATATAAATAAGTGACTTCTTTCTTTCTTTCTTTCTTTCTTTCTTTCTTTCTTTCTTTATAAAGACAACTTTCTGATTAAATCTGGGCAACATTAACCTTCCTGTCGTCCTCCTGGGTCAAATTGACCCCGTCTGTTTTGACTGTTCCTTCCTTCCTTCCTTGCTCCCTTCCTTCCTTCCTTCCTTCCTCCCTTTTTCTTTATTTTTTCCTTCGTTCTTCCCCTTCCTTCCCTCTTTCTTTCCCCCCTCCTCCTTTCATACTCCTTTCTTTCCTTCTTCCTTCCTTCCTTCCTTCCCTTCTTTCTTTCTTTCTTTCTTTCTTTCCTTCCTTCCTCCCTTCCTTCCCTCCTTACTCCTTTCTTTCTTTCTTCCTTTCTTCATTCCTCCCTTTCTTCCTTCCCTCCTCACTCCTTCCTTCCTTCCTTCCTGCCTTCCTTCCTTCCTTACTCCCTTCCTTTCTTCCTCCCCTCCTTACTCCTTTCTTTCTTTCTTTCTTTCTTTCCTTCCTTTCCTTCCCTCCCTCCCTCCCTCCCTCCCTCCCTTTCTTCCTTCCTTCCTTCCTTCCTTCCTTCCTCCCTCCCTCCCTCCCTCCCTCCCTCCCTCCCTTCCTTCCTTCCTTCCTTCCTTCCTCCCTCCCTCCCTCCCTTCCTCCCTTCCTTCCTTCCTTCCTTCCTTCCTCCTGCACAAGTTACTGTGGGTATCATATATGAATACTATATTTATGTACTGAGAGACAAAGGACATAATGGTGGAAGGGTTTAAATGTTTATAATGAGAAACAGGAAGTGGCAATAATCAACTTGGGTTTTTTGGCAAATAATGCAATTAGACTCTTGAGAGATTCAAAGCCACATCTTAAGGGACAGCACAATTTTCAAACATCTGGCGACTTCGAGCCTCTCCACATTTATTCTCACGTATTCTTTCTCCATGTCGAAAGCAACTGCACACACGAAGCAGCTTTTACAGGGTGGATGTTTGAGAGAAACTTTTCTTCCTTCCTTCCTTCCTCCTTTCCTTCCTTCCTTCCTTCCCTCCGTCTGTCCTTCCTCCCTCCCTCCTTCTGTCTTTCATCCCTCCCTTCCTCCCTTCCTTCCTTCCTTCCTTCCTTCCTTCCTTCCTTCCTTCCTTCCTCCCCCCCCTTTCATTCCTTCCTTCCTTCTTCCTCCCTCCCTTCATTCCTTCCTTTCCATCCTTCTTCCTCCCTTCCTTCCTCCCTCTTTTCCTTCCGTCCTCCCTCTTTTCCTTCCTTCTTCATAGCACAGCATATCTTCCAGTGCTCTGAACTACATCATGACTGTTTCTTTTGTTTTCATAGAGTAATGTAAATGATCTCAAATGAGTTATCTTCATCTATGAGGCTGGTTTCAACCTCATATGAGACCAGGAGAAAGGGAAGGAACCGAGTGATTGTAGATGTTAATGGCCAACGTCACACATAATGATGTCCTCCATCGTCATGCCAACCTCCATCCATACCAACACAGTCCACATACTAATATTAGGACAGACTGCACAATATTTTGATACCTGCTGTTAATTATATACATTAATTAACAGGTTTGATACCTCCAACTTAATGTTTGATAACTCTAACTAATGTAAATGGATGCTAATGTGATCTCAAGTTAGTTTAGTTTCATCTATGAGGCCGGCTTCAACCTCACAAAGACCAGGAGAAGAGGAAGGAACCGAGTGACTGTAGATGTTAATGGCCAACATGGCAGCAATGACACATAATAATGTCCTCCGTTGTCATGCCAACCTTGGTCCATACAAGACAGCCCACATACTGATGTGTTTGGACAGATTGCGCAACATTTTGACACCCTGTGTAAGCTCCACTGCATAAAGGTGTTAAATAAATCCCCTTCGTAGCTTTTTGTGGCAACTCGACTAGTTGGCCTTTGGAGCTCTCTCCCACCAGACATTCACCCTTCTGACTCGCTCCTATTCAGAGTGGCATACTCTGTCTCTCACTAACTATTCTCACTAACCTTTATTGTACTAATGCACTTTGTAGTCACATTCATATTTATTCTTTATCTTAGCAAAAGGCACATTATACTAGCTGGTCTGACAGCTGCTACAATGGGAACCACCTCACTCCCTCAGCATCAGACGCTGGATCCTTACTTGCTTGGATGTTATTTACGTGGAGCTGTCGACAGCTAGAATCATTGAGCTTCCTTAACCCTCCTGTTGTCCTCGAGTCAAGGAAGGACGGGAGGAAGGATGGAAGGGAGGAAGAAGGATGGAAAGGAAGGGAGGAGGGAAGGATGGGAGGAAGAAAGAAGGAAAGGAGGGAGGAGGGAAGGATGGGAGGAAGAAGGAAGGAAAGAAAGAAAGGAGGAAGGAAGGGAGGAAGAAGGAAGGAAAGGAGGGAGGAAGGAAGGATGGGAGGAAGAAGGAAGGACAGGAGGGAGGAAGGAATGAAGGAAGGAAAGAAATGAGGAAGGAAGGAAGGAATGAAATGAGGGAGGAAGATGGAAGGATTGAAGGAAGGGAGGAAGAAGGAAGGAAAGGAGGGAGGGAGGACAGACGGGAGGAAGGAAAGGAGGGATGGAAGGAAAGTAGAAGGAGGGAGGGAGGACAGACAGAATGAAGGAAAGGAGGAAGGAAGGAGGACAGACGGAAGGAAGGAAGGAAGGAACAGTCAAAACAGATGGGGTCAATTTGACCCGGGAGGACGACAGGAAGCATTGCAGCCAACTTACTGAAACATCTTCTACAATGATTCCTTCGTCTTTTGAAGCCTTTCTTAAGGTTTTCGTAGAACCTCTTAGTTGCCCTATGTGTATTTGTGTGTGTCGGGGATACACACACACACACAGTGGTTTTTTGATCGTTCTGAGCGCTGGTAACCGACAGCGTACATCCCCGCTGTGTGTGTTTGTTATTGTATTTAACGTACGAGGGTTGAAGAGAGAGAGGGTTGCCTTTTTTCTCCCCATACTGTGGTCGGGGTTTGTTAAGGTTTTTTTTTTCATCATTGCTATATATATATATATTTAATTTACTCAGTTATTATGATTCTGTGCATATTTCCTTTTGCTGGTGCTGGTGCTGGTGCTGGTGCTGTTTCTGTCTATAAGTTGTTCATCTTGTAAACCTAAAAAAAAAAAAAAACATTTGGTTGCAAGAAAACATTTGATGTAGAGCAGCACAGTATGGGACAATGTGTCAGCATCCTGGTCCAAAAACTTGACCACCCACGATTTCTTGCTCAATACCTTCCACCCTGCTCCTCACCCTACGCATGGCAGTGGAAGGTGTATTACTGTCCAGCGCTGTGTGCAGGGAAATGGAGGAGGAGGAGGAGGAGGAGGAGGAGGAGGAGGAGGAGGAGGAGACACGTGATGATATTGATGTGGGTGTTCAGGGCTGGAAACGACACTCAAGGCGCTCCTTCCCTTCGATGTGTAGCCAAGGACGATATTGACTCTGATGTTGATGAGGTGCTGCGGAGAGCAGACCCAGCTACGCAACCAGATGCAGCCAACGTATTTTTCTTTCCTGTTTTTTTTTTTTTTTTGTCCTTTTTCAGTTTTCTTTTCTGCTTAGTGTATTCGACAGAGAGCTTTTTTTGTTAACTCAGCTGTGCATTAGTTGCATTGATTGGTTGCAGAGAGAAATAAAAAAAGGTATATTTGTGTTTCTGTAGATTTGAACAATCTCTCCCTGCAGAGTTCACTACATACAGAACTATTATAATGACAAAGCCCAGCAAAGATTAAAATGCTTTTGCGTAGGTGGTTGGACATAAATCTGGTAATATGAACGAAGTGTGTGCCATTAGATTTGATTTTGATAAGTGTAGTCATGAAGTTTTGAATGCAATGCTTCATTTTTACTGGAAATATGAGTCCTTTAATCTTTCTGTTGTCCTCAGGTCAAGGAAGGACAGAAGGAAGGAAGGAAGGAAGGAAGGAAAGGAGTAAGGAGGAAAAGAGGAAGGAGGAAATGAGAAAGGAATTTAGGAGAGAAGGAAGGAAGGAAGGAAGGGAGGGAGGAAAGGAGTAAGGAGGAAATGAGGAAGGAATTTAGGAGAGAAGGAAGGAAGGAAGAGAGGAAGAAAAAGAGGAAGGAAAGGAGGAAGGAAAGGTGGAAGGGAGTAAAGAAGAAAAGAGGAAGGAATTTAGGAGAGAAGGAAGGAAGGAAGGATAGAAAGGAGTAAAAAGGGAGGGAGGGAGGAAAGGAGGAAGGAATTCAGGAGAGAAGGAAGGAAGGAAGGAAAGAAAGAAAGGAGTAAGGAGGGAGGGAGGAAGGAAAGGAGGAAAAGAGGAAGGAGGAAATGAGAAAGGAATTTAGGAGAGAAGGAAGGAAGGAAGGAAGGGAGGAAAGGAGTAAGGAGGAAATGAGGAAGGAATTTAGGAGAGAAGGAAGGAAGGGAGGGAGGAAGGAAAGGTGGAAGGAATGAAGGAAGAAAGGAAGGAAGTAAAGGAGTAAAGAAGAAAAGAGGAAGGAATTTAGGAGAGAAGGAAGGAAGGAAGGAAGGATAGAAAGGAGTAAAAAGGGAGGGAGGGAGGAAAGGAGGAAGGATGAAAAAAGGAAGGAATTTGGGAGAGAAGGAAGGAAAGAAAGAAAGGAGTAAGGAGGGAGGGAGGAAGGAAGCGAGGAAGGATGGAAGGAGGAGGGAGCAAAGAAAGAGGGAAGGAGGGGAAGAAGGAACAGTCAAAAGAGACGGGGTCAATTTGACCCGGGAGGACGACAGGAAGGTTAAAGCTGTGTGACGGGACTCACAGAGAGCGCAGGTTCCTCAGGTTCTCCAACGCTTCAGAAGGAACTCTCTTTAGATGATTGTTCTGCAGCGTTCTGTAGACGAGAGAGGAGAAGAAACATCACAGATAAAACTCACAGATATAAAAAAGGTTTCTGTATCGTTTGATGACAATAAAGCCGAACCTTTAACCCTCCTGTTGTCCTCAAGTCAAGGAAGGAAGAGAGGAAGAAGGAAGGAAGGGAGGGAAGAAGGAAGGATGGAATGGAGGAAGAAGGAAGGATGGAAAGAAGGATGGATGGAAGGGAGGAAAAAAGAAGGGAGGAAGGATGGAAGGAAATTTGGAAGGAGGAAGGAAGAAGGAAGGAAAGGAGGGAAGAAGGAAGGAAAGGAGGGAAGGAGGAAGGGAGGGAGGAAGGAAGGAAGGACAGAAAGAAGGAAGGAAGGAAGGAAGGAACAGTCAAAACGGACGGGGTCAATTTGACCCGGGAGGACGACAGACCCGTACTTCACTTCCTTACTTCCCTCCCTCTTTCCTTCCTTCTTTTCTCCCTCCTTTCCTTCCTCCCTCCTTTCCTTCCTTCTTCCTTCCTTTCCTCCTTTTCTCTTTCTTTCCTCCCTCCTTCCCTCCCTCCCTTCCTTCCTTGACTCAAGGACAACAGGAGGGTTAATTGTGTAATTTGAATCTCTGGGCCACCGTACAGATCAAGTCACATGAGTCACATGTTTTAACTGTGACTTCCTGAAGCTCACCTTTCTATTGAACTAATGAAAACAAGATCTGCTCTTATGATCACGTGTTATGTTGTACACTACTTGATATGTAACACTTTTATATATTTATAATAGAAAATATAGTTTTCCTGGTGGCAGCAGTACGTTGCTGTTCTCAATGAGCAGTGCCTTAAAATAAATACAAGGGTTATAAATCTTTTTTTTTTATCTGGGGTAAATCAAATGCATCAGCTCATAAATCTGTATTACAGCGATCAGTGAGACATTATTTTAATAGAAAGAAAACAGACAGCAGGAAAACACCAGTTTATCATTTAGAAACACTTATGTCTGCCTGCTGCCTGGAACTATTTATTATTTTATTACTTTATTTAGATTTAGGGAGATTTTCATTAAGTTTTAATAGTGTGTTTTGTGTTTCTGGCACCAGCTACACTAATACAATCTAAAGGAAAGCCACGTCATATTACTGTAAATCACCCTTCCTTCCTTCCTTCCTTCCTTCTTTCCTCCATCCTTCCTTCCTTTCCTTTCTTCCTTCCTTCCTTCCTTCTTTCTTTCCTTCCTTCCCTCCTTCCTCTCTTCTTTCATCTTTCCTTCTTTCCTTCCTTCCCTCCTTCGTTTCCTCTCTTCCTTCCTCCATTCTACCTTCCTTCCTTCTTTCCTCAATCCTTCCTTCCTTTCTTTTCCTTCCTTCCTTCCATCCTTCCTTCCTTCCTTCCTTCCTTTTGGAGACTTAAGCTTTCAATGACGGAAGGAAAGAAGGAAGGAAGGGAAGGAAGGTTGAAAGGGAGGAAGAAGGAAGGGAGGGAGAGAGGAAGAAGGAAGAATGGAATGGAGGAAGAAGGAAGGAAGGAAGGAAGGAAAGAAACACTTATGTCAAGTGCTGCCTGGAACTATTTATTATTTTATTACTTTATTTAGATTTAGGGAGATTTTCATTAAGTTTTAATAGTGTGTTTTGTGTTTCTGGCACCAGCTACACTAATACAATCTAAAGGAAAGCCACGTCATATTACTGTAAATCACATCATGTATGTAGGCCTACAGAACGTGTACAAGGAAAAAAAGCAGTACGTACAGCTCTCTGAGACCGATGAGACCCGTAAAAGCATCTTTGGGGATTTCTGTCAAGTTGTTTCCTGCCAGCGAGCTGCAAGAGAGAAACAGGAAGTAAGATTAATGAATTTTAATTAAGGTAAAAGGGAAACAACCTGAACACATTTGAGTCGGCTCAGTAAGTTAACCCTTTATAGGACACTCATTGAAAGGAAGAGAGGAAGGAAGGGAGGATGGAAGGAAGGAAGGAAGGATGGAAGGAAGGAAGGAAGGACGGAGGAAAGAAGGAAGGTAGGGGGGAGGAAAGAAAGAGAGAAGGAGGGAGGGAGGAAAGGAAGAAAGAAGGAAGGAAGGAAGAAGAAAGGGGGATGGAGGAAGGAAAGAAGGAAGGGAGGAGAGAAGGAGGGAGGGAGGAAGAACAAATGGAAGGAAGGACGGAGGAAGGAAAGAAGGAAGGGAGGAGAGAAGGAGGGAGGAAGGAAAGAAGGAAGGGAGGAGAGAAGGAGGGAGGGAGGAAGGACAGATGGAAGGAAGGAAAGGAAGGAAGGACGGAGGAAATAAGGAACAAGGGAGGGAGAAAGGAAAAGAGGAAGGGAATAAAGAAGGCAGGGAGGAAGGAAAGGAAGGAAGGAAGGAAGGATATTTTGGGATATTTACAGAAGTTACCAAATATAATGATTTGCCCAGTAAAGGGTTAATCTGAGTTAGAAGAAAAGCAGCAGCAGCAAGAGAACGGACATCCAAACTAATAACCTGGATCTATAAAACACGCAGAGTTTCATTTCAACGTGTTTAGTGTTTCTGGCAGCGTCTCCGATCTGTCAGTTCATCTGTTCACCCACATCCATCCCTCAGTTTGATTATCTGCTCTGCTTTGGTTTCTCTCGCTGTGTATTTACAGGCCGAATCCCACCAGTCAGCAAGCATAGAACATCAGGCTAATGTTCTCAGCACCTTCACATATTGAGGATGTGGACCAAAAAGTCATCTGGTGTCCTGTTTTCACCGTCCATTCATCTGTCTTTATATTCGATCCGTTCAACTTTTAGTCTATAAATGTCAGAACAGAGTGAAAAAGTTCCCAGAGCTTCAGATTACTTCTACAGGAACCAAAACCATTCGATTCACAGCGACAGAAAACAGAGAAAAGGAGAAAATCTGAAGCATTACAGTAAAGAAAGTGGAACAATTGTGTTTGATAAACTACTTAAATCAGGGGTGTCAAACATGAGGCCCGTGGGCCAGAACCGGCCCGCCAAGGGGTGCAATCTGGCCCACTTTCCCTTCCTGTGTTCTTTTCCTTCCTTCCATCTGTCCTTCCTACTTCCTTTTATCCTTTCTTTGTTCCTTTCTTCCTTCTGTCCTTCCTCCCATCTGTCCTTCCTCCCTTTCTTCCTTCTGTCCTTCCTACCTTTCTTCCTTCTGTCCTTCCTCCCATCTGTCCTTCCTCCCTTTCTTCCTCCCTTTCTTCCTTCCATCTGTCCTTCCTCCCTTTCTTCCTTCCATCTGTCCTTCCTCCCTTTCTTCCTTCTGTCCTTCCTTCCATCTGTCCTCCCTCCCTTTCTTCCTTCCATCTGTCCTTCCTTCCTTTCTTCCTTCTGTCCTTCCTCCCATCTGTCCTTCCTTCCTTTCTTCCTTCTGTCCTTCCTCCCTTTCTTCCTTCCTTTCTTCCTTCCATCTGTCCTTCCTCCCTTTCTTCCTTCCATCTGTCCTTCCTTCCTTTCTTCCTTATGTCCTTCCTCCCATCTGTCCTTCCTTCCTTTCTTCCTTCTGTCCTTCCTCCCTTTCTTCCTTCCTTTCTTCCTTCCATCTGTCCTTCCTCCCTTTCTTCCTTCCATCTGTCCTCTCTCCCTTTCTTCCTTCTGTCCTTCCTCCCATCTGTCCTTCCTTCCTTTCTTCCCTCCTTCCTTTTGACTCTCTCTTTCCTTCCTTCCCTTCTTATTTCCTTCCTTTCTTCCTTCTTTCCCTCCATCTTTTTAATGATCCGGCCCACATTAGATCAAATTGGTCTGTATGTGGCTCTTGAATGAAAATGAGTGTGACACCTCTGACTTAAATGATTAATTAGTTATTGAATGTTTTGTTCTGTCGGTCGACTAATCAACTCAGCTGCAACACCTTGATATGAACAGCAGGGTAAAGTCAGGTAAGGTGGGACAAGTTTTGCTTTCATTTGTGTTCAGACAGAATGCAAAGCAAATTTTAGGTGTGGCTTGACTACATACAGAGTCAATGCAAAGATGCTAATTGACATAGATGCACCACAAAAAATGTCAATGTCAGCTGAAAATGTTTAAACTTTTAAGCAACCATATAACAAACAAGCCCTCTAAATTAAAAGACCTAATAAGTAGTATGACCGTGCAGCTGACACATGCACCCAAATCGGAAACACTAATGAAGGCTCGTCCTGTCCTTTTTGTGTTAATATTTTTATTAGGAGGTAAGGCACAATAGTACAGGAACTCAATGTTATAATTACATTGAGTATCACATCACATCAGCATCACAATTGAAAATATAAATATATCGATACAATGGAAATAGTGTGCATCATGATGAATAAAGAGCAAGTCATACAGTCTGCCTCCTAGGATGTTTTGTTATTTTAAATTTAAATTTGTGGCCCAGTAGGAACATGATCAGGCGACAAACAAACAATGTGCAAGTCAAAACAAGAATAATAAAAAGTAACTAACTGAGGATTCTTGTATGCAATAAGTGAATACTGTAAGTGTTTAAGCTCGTCCTGTCCTTTTTGCCTCATTTCAGATTTGTGGAGCATTGTTGGTTGGCTTGATTAGTAATTGTGATTGATGGGAAGAGATGGGAAGAGACTTGTGATTTCATGAGTGAAACTGGTGGCAGTGTCGGCATGATGTTGGATATTAATGCAGTGATCAAGACTAAAGTGTTATGGGTTTCCAAGTTGGATCGCCAGAGGTTCTGGAAATCGGAAAAAACTGGTAACCAAATGGATGTTGAGTTTTCCAGGGAGTTAGTTAGTCTTTTAGTTGGTGGTGAACCACATTGAAGGCTCTTGATTGTTTTAGAGCAGTTAAAAACATATGTTCCCATCCACATTTATGTCTGTATCAATGATCACACAGAGGTTGCTAAACTGGTAACTGGTAGATTAATATGTGCTTAAACATAGGGGTGACCATGAGCAACGGGCTTGGGGTGATGTTGGATTTTTTTTGGGGGGGGTGGGGGGCAGTACGTTTTTGTGCAACAGGTAAATGGGAGGAAAAATCTAGTTCTTGCTTTGGTAAGCCAGAATTTGAAGCACAAGTTTCAGGAGCACCTCTGGCCATTCTTATAAATACCACCTACCACTCCTTCCACTCTCATATTCTGCCACCCTATTTCTCTCTTCCTGTTTCTTCCTCTCCTTCATAGGGTCCTGAGGTGGTCTGGGCTGCCCTGGTGCTATGGTGGACTTCCTATAAACCTCCCCACAATGCATGAACCATGATCATCAATCGTGTTTCTTAATAAATCATTTAAGTGCATCTTGTTGTTGGTGTGGTCCTTGTTAGTGAAGGGCTACACCAGGTTAGATACAGATTGACTGGACCAAAATATACAACTATTGCAAAGACGGGGGCATTGGAGGGTTGATTGTCCTAGACATGGGAATAGTGGTTCATAGGTTAAATTGACTGTGTTTGCAGGTGGAAGCTGGAGTGAAATACAGTTTGAAGGAGTCAGATTTCTCAGCTTTTGTCACTAACAGCTTGTGAGATACTTTTAATTCAAACATTGCGAGCTCTGTGTTTCCTTTTTTTCAGGAAATTAAGACCATGTTCTGTTGTGGGTAAAAGGTTTTATAGTGTCGCCTGTTCCACTTCATAGACTGGTGCTTAACTTTGGTTTGGTCCAAGATGAGGTTGCCATGGGCGTGTGAACTGCACTGCCAACTGAAGGCGTTGACTTGGCTGGTAGCCAGGTATGGACCAATGGATCGCCACCTCCCATAGTAACGTCTTCACCCTCTTTTAATGGAAAACCAGATGAGTGCTCAGTTGGTGTTTTTACAGCTTGTGCAGTGACACATGCTATGAGTCTGAGCCTGTACCTGAGCGGGGTGGAGCAGAGGAGAGTCGGGTATTCCTGATTCTGTCGTCTGTTACTTGTATTGACCTGGTGGTGGAGCAGAGAGCTGGTCCTTCTCTGAGCCAGCTGTTTGACAGAGTCCTCACCATTGATAATGGGGAGAGTCCTGTAAATGGTTATTTGCTGCAGAATAAACTGTTGGTGAGTGTAGGAGCCAAAATATGTTTTGTTTATGTTTATATTTGCTTCAGCTGCATGTATTGCGTCACATGCATTGATTGACACATGGGTGTGGTTTCCCCTTATTTGACCTGTTCACTTGGTTGGCGGTGGGAGTTTTGGACAAAGGGAGTTAGTAGAGCTCCGATATTTTCTGTTGACCGTCACCATCATCTTTCATCGCTTTATTCTTAGAGTCGGATCATATCAGGGTTTTTATATGTGTGTGGAACAGCTGCTTGTCAGTCCTTTTTGATTTTTTCATTCAAATAAACTGCAGTAAAAACGTTATCTGGACTTTAATATGATTTTGTGGACGTGTCACAGATAAGGGCCTACTAGGTCTCCCAGCAGCCTTTCAGAAAAGAAGTCGCTACAGAGAGGAAATTGGTGCTGCATGGGGAAAACTTTGTTGATAATCCCAGTTTTCAGATTGTAATCCCTTCCAAATTTCATTTTATAAGGTGTTGAGGACTTCTCATGATTAGTCAAGACATTTAGGAGACCATAAGACATACAATTACATTTTGTGATATGTCTTCTAGCCCTAATGTGAAGACGGATGTGTACAGGTATATCAACACACGTCATACATGTCAAATGATGAGAAAACCCAATCAGAGCATTAAACCAGCTCCATGTCCTGATCTGGCAATTGTGCAGCAATTTGAGCATCTGATAAGTGACTGTTCGAGTCCTTTACCTCGTTCCAAGTCTGGTAGCAATTATTTGCTTACAATAATGTGTCACAGTTCAAGTTATCCGGCTGCGTATCCGTTGTGTTTCCATTACTGCTAAGTTGGTGGTAAAAGCGCTGAAACAGTTCCAAGGCAACTATCACATATCATGCCAAGAGTCAAGGGGCTCTGGAAAGATTTCACCAGACCCTGAAGTCTCTGTCGCGGTCGGTAATTGTGTTGAACCGAAGTAGGATTGGGAAGAAGGGGTAGCCATTGCTACTGAGGTTATGCAGGGAAACACCAGTTTTAGTCCAGATCAACTTGTGTTTGGGCATGATACCATGGCATGACCAGAACCTCCTTATAACCTGATCAAGTTAATGGGTTCCTAAATTGATTGTACACAGATGGGGAGACAGCTAAAGAAAAGCTAACCTCTTCACAGGAGACAATGAAGTGTCTTTATGACCTCAAAGCTGATCAGTACCAGTTTAGCCCTGGTGACCTGGTTCTTGCTTCGTTGCCAAATGTCAGTTCTCCATTTCAGGCTAAGTTTAACGACCCATTGCAAGTTTTACACCAGGTTTCAAATCAAACCGACGTGATGACAGTGTCGAAGTTTAGAAAATCAACCCAACTCTGTCATGTGAATCTCCTGAAACCCTGCTACACTCACAGTTTTCACCCTCTAGTGGCAAGAACTGAACCAACAGGTTTAAAGCTACCCTTACCCTTGTTACATTTTTACAAATTTTTTTGTTTAGGTTAAAATGCTATTAATAAGATAACGGCACTCTAAAATATTAGAGAGATCCACCACAGAAACTCATCATTATTCCATTCTCATAATGTTCTGTGAAAACTCCGACCAATCATATCTTTTGGTCCGAATGATATAACTGGCTGAGCGACCTGCCTGTTTTCTCCTTCCACATTATGTAATCACTCGCAACCCCCACCCGGAAGAGAGTCTGTTGTGGGTCCACGGCATTATAATACATCCATGATCCACGGAGATAGCCGTAATCAGACAGTAACGACTGACAATGACCGATAAAAGTGGGCCACGGCTTCCACCTCCAGCCGCTCCCACGGGGAAAAAGAAAACCATATATATATATATATATATAGTACACGTTCATGGAAGGGGAGGGAGTGGGGCGGGGGGGTGCGACATGGGGTTGCTGTTCAAGTTTTTTCAAAGTGCCGTGTGAAATGCAAGAAAGGTAAGAGTAGCTTTAAGTTTCAGTAGGAAGTTAGTCTGCTTACTGAATCTGCACAGGAGGACGATGGAGTTACACCACTTGAGTTTGTTGAGTGGCCGGTTAAAGAACTCTATAATACTGCCTAATCTGGAGTCTCTATTTAGGTATTTGTTGAGGAGAGGTGTGCTGAGCTGTCTGCATTTATTAACCCTCGTGTCGTCCTCCCGGGTCAAATTGACCCCATCCGTTTTGACTGTTCCTTCTTTCCTCCCGTCCTTCCTTCCTTCCTTCCTTCTTTCCTCTGTCCTTTCCTTCCTCCCTCTCCCCTTTCCTTTCCTTTCCTTCCGTCCTTCCTTCTTTCTTCCTTCCTCCCTTCCTTCTTTCCTTCATCCTTTCCTTCCTCCCTTACTTCTTTCCTCCGTCCTTCCTTCTTCCTCCCTCCTTCCTTCCTTCTTTCCTCCGTCCTTCCTTCCTTTCTCCCTCCTTCCTCTCTCCCTCCGTCCTTCCTTCTTTTCTCCCTTCTTCCTCCCTCCCTCCTTTTCTTCCTTTCTTCCTCCTTTCCTTCCTTCTTTCCTCCTTCCTTCCTTGACTCGAGGACAACAGGAGGGTTTACAGTTATGACGTAGGCAAGGCGCAGCAAATCCAATCAGCATTTTTACCCAGTATCGGAAGAAAAGCTCCTGTTGATGGACACAAAGATTAAATATATGCTTGAGAACAATATTGCAGAACCATCGTCTTGTAGCTGGGCGTCACCTTGTTTACTAGCGGTTAAATCGGATACAGGTCCTACTGTAGGTTTTGCATAAACTATTGTAAGGTAACTGAGCTTCTCACCCTATCTCTAAGGGATATCTCTTAGAGATAGGGTGAGAAGCTCAGTTATCCGGAGGGAGCTCGGAGTAGACCCGCTGCTCCTCCACGTCGAGAGGAGCCAGATGAGGTGGTTCGGGCATCTAATCAGGATGCCTCCCGGACGCCTCCCTGGTGAGGTGTTCAGGGCACGTCCCACCGGTAGGAGACCCCGGGGAAGACCCAGGACACGCTGGAAAGACTATGTCTCTCGGCTGGCCTGGGAACGCCTCGGGGTCCCCCTGGAAGAGCTGGACGAAGTGGCTGGGGAGAGGGAAGTCTGGGCTTCCCTGCTTAGGCTGCTACCCCCGCGACCCGACCCCGGATAAGCGGCAAGAAGATGGATGGATGGATGGATATTGTAAGGTAAATGGGGGTCACCAAACCAAACACTCATCTACTACTGCACATTTAGGATTGCCTTCTTCAGGTTTGCTGATGATACAGTGATGAGTTTTGGGTCATGATAAATATGGTTGTGTCTCGATGGATGTGCTATGTGTCTGGATTATGTGATCTACAGCAATATATAGGAAAAGCATTTTATTTATAGAAGAATTGTTTGCTCGTCTGGTAAATACACGCCTGGCAATTAATTTAGCCAAGTGTGAGTTTGCCAAGGCCACCAGGTCATATAAGTTGGGCCGAGGAACGTGTGGCCGGTAGAGGGGAAAGTGACTTGCAATTGAGCAGTATCCAGTGTCTGTAATTAAGAAGGAACTCTGGCGGTTTCTGGATCTTGTGGGTTACTGCCGCAGTTTTTGTAAAAATGTCTCAACTGTGGTAGCTCCATTGGCAGATTTACTATAAAGTAAAGAACATTTGGTCAGAAAGTATTTGGAAATGTTAAAATCTGGTCTTTGTTCACCTCCTTTTCATGCAGCTCCATACATGGACCGACCCTGCAAAGGTTGATACTCAAATTTTTTCTAACTTCTTTTTCAGTTTAATTCTTTTATGATAGAAAAGGAGACACCTGCACTCATTTGGACATAACATTTTGTAGTTTATGTCGACTCTAGTAGCGTTCCTCTACACAGACCACAACCCAATAAGTCTATATTGACTCTGGTAGTGTTCCTCTGGTGGTCTACAGAGACCACAACCCAATAACTTTTCTGCGTTCTTTTTATTGCCCAAACCGCAGGTTGATGCGATGGATTTCGTTTCTTGGATATCAGCCACATGAAAGACTCTGAAAATATAATAGCAGATTGTTTTTTTAAGTACACCTTGATCTTAAATGTTGTGCCTTCACTGTTTTTTTTTTATTTTGTAAAGATTTTCTCTGGCATAGACACGTTTATTTGAAAGTAGAGAGACAGGAAATTATGGGAGAGAGGGGGGGGTGATATGCAGAAAGGTCCACCAGCCGGGACTTGAACTGGGGTCCGCTGAGTACACGCCATGCGCTCTTAACCACTCGACCACCTGAGCACCAATGCCTTCACTATTTCAATGTGTTCAATCCCTCCAGTCTTATTATTTCTCTCTTCGTTGTTACTCTGAAAATGCTTCTCCAGGCGCCGGAGTTGCTGAGTTGCTAGATTGAAGATTGGTTGGCTGACTGGGGACGTCGCTACAGAACCGATCAGTATGCGACATTTATATAGTAGTTGGAAAAATAGTTCAGTTGTATTTTTAAGGCGATGTAGTTTAGTCGCCTATTTGGAAATTTGTATAGCTGTGGTCTGCTGGAATTACTGGTGGGAGCTCCGGTTTTATGGGGAGGAGACGTAACGACCGCTCCACTCCTGCCACTAGGTGTCCCTGTATCGATTTGGGTCGCTGGTTTTATGTTATTTTGCAGGGACTGGGTCTCATGGGGGGTGGGGGGGGGGGGGTTGTCACCTATTTCATGAGCCACACCTGGACTCAGTGTGGTTTTCCATACAAGTCTCACCGCTACTTCCCCCCCGCGGGAAAATCCCCCTCCGCCATCGCGGGCGCGGCTGCTGTTCTGTTTCGTTTCTGTACGTTTTCATGCATCCATACGTGTTTACGATACTGACTGCTGCCTAACATGTTTGTTTCGTTCTTTAATATTCTTTATGTTGAGATATAAACTTTTTCATGGCTTGTAAATCCACCCCGTTTCCCATCTGTGTCGCAGCCTCGGAGCTTCGGAGCCTCGGAGTCGGGCTATGGCACTCTGTATTTTACGGCTCTGTTGAATCTTGAACGAGAGCGATTAATTTTCTCATTTAAAGCACTTTGAAATGTTGTATAAGTACAGTTATTTTATTATCGTTTTATCTTTAAAATAGTTCATGTTCATGTGCTTGCTCATGTGGGAATGTTTGGTCTCAACAATTAAATTAAAGAGTTCAGTCTCAGTCTAGATCTGCTCTATGTGAAAAATGCCTCAACATGACTTTTGCTGTGATTTGGCTCTTTATAAATAATTCATCACTTTTAATTCCATTAAAATTAATGTTAAATATGAAGAAAGAAAAGTGTCTCCAGTTGTTGAAAAAAAAAAAAGAATAGAGTTAGTTTTAGCGTCCAAAAGAAACACTTACAAATAATTTCCATTGCTTTATTTTATTTTATAAATGTGAAAAATGCAAACTTAATATTGTGTGAAAACTAAAACTTGTTCAATTTGTTCAATATTCAAAATGTGTTTCAGTGAGTAGCAAAGACTGTGTATAAATGATTGTTTAGTGAGACGTCAAGATATATTTTAAATGCCATGTTAACTAATTTATCACTCCTGACTCTGAAATGAACAATTTCTAAAAAACCATTATGGAAAAAATATCCAATTCATAGCAAAGGCAGTGTATAAATGATTTTATATACAGTTTATTAGTATTCATTGTTTAGTAGACATCAAGATATAAATGCTGTTAACTCATTTTTCACTCCTGACTCATTTTTCTGACTTCAATGAACAATTTCTAAAAGAGCACTACGGGAAAATATCCAATTCAAACAGCTGACAGTTATTTTACTACTTACTATTTAATTCATTCTTGTAAAAAGTTGAATTTCTTTTGCAAATAAAACAGAAATAAAAACCATCAAGATTTACAGTTTTCCTCTCAAGAAACAAAACCAGAGCTGGTCGAACACGATGATGAGTGCTGATATTTAATTTATGTATTTATGTATCACATGTAGATGGTTAGGGGAAAATAAACAACAAAATAAACAAAAAAACTGCATAAAAATGAAATGAAAAAGTATTTAACTTAAGTTAATTAGTTAATTAAGTTAATTACAAGAAGCTAAAGGAATAACAAATAGAAAAAGCTCATGATGCAAAAAAAAAAGAAACCATCAAGTTTTACAGTTTTCTGCTCAAGAAACAAAACCAGAGCTGGTTGAACACGATGATGAGTGCTGATATTTAATTTATGTATCTACAGTCAAGCCCGAAATTATTCATACCCCTTTTGGACATGCCACTTTTTGTTCAAATGTAAATAAAAGCTGACTGAAATATTTTTTTTACCACAATGATGCCTTTTGTACATCGTCTTGTTATCTTCTTGGAGACGCCTGTGTCACTTCCGGTCAAAAATCAACTTGCTGGTTGAATAAAAGTAACTTTAAGTCAAAATTTGCCAGGGGTATGAATAATTTCGGGCTTGACTGTATGTATCACATGTACATGGTTAGGGTTAAAAAAAAAGAAAACTGCATAAAAATGTCAAATAGTATTGTCCTCTGAAATTAAGTTAATTAAAGAAGCCGAAGGAATAAGAAATAGAAAGAGCTGATGACGCAAATTAATACATTTCTATAACATGTTTTGAGCTGAATGTCTGAGCTTTAAATATAAATTAATAAATAATAGAAGTAATAGATGTGTGCAGATTACAGGCGGATGTGTATTAAGTATATATTTGGATACGTGTGTTCGTCCTGTCAGTGTTTCATGAATAATAACTGTATTAAAATGACTTACTGTTATTGTTCTTCATTGTAAGGATGAATTTAGAAACCACAGAGCTGACATGGACTTAATTAATTCACGTGTAAAAGTATATATGTGTGTATATAGCTACACATATTTGTCCTACAGTATCTTATAACGAGTCAATGTCTCACGAATAATGTCAATACTGGGATTCTCTAGACTAAACTGTAATATAATAATAATATACTGTAATTTAGAAACAACAGAGCAGACGTGGACTTAATTAATTAATATGTATAGTTATAATTAAGTATTAAATAAGAGTAACTTCTCATTAAAAATGAATTAGACTTCTCTCTAAACCGCCAAAGGGTCCAATCCGGCCCACCTTCCTTCCTTCCTTCCTTCCTCCCTTCCTTCCTTCATTCCTTCCTTCATTCCTTCCTTCCTTCATTCCTTCCTTCCTTCCTTTCTTCCATATTTCCATCCTGTCTTCTTTTTCTTCTCTCCTTCCATCTGTCCTTCCTTCCTTCCTTCTTGTCTTTTCTTCCTTCCTTCCTTCCTTCTTTCCTTTCTTCCATATTTCCATCCTGTCTTCTTTTTCTTCTCTCCTTCCTTCCTTCCTTCCTTCCTTCCTTCCTTCTTGTCTTTTCTTCCTTCCTTCCTTCCTTCCTTCTTTCCATATTTCCATCCTGTCTTCTTTTTCTTCTCTCCTTCCTTCCTTCCTTCCTTCCTTCATTCATTCCTTCCTTCATTCCTTCCTTCCTTCTTTCCTTCCACATTTCCATCCTGTCTTCTTTTTCTTCTCTCCTTCCATCTGTCCTTCCTTCCTTCCTTCTTGTCTTTTCTTCCTTCCTTCCTTCCTTCCTTCTTTCCTTCCATATTTCCATCCTGTCTTCTTTTTCTTCTCTCCTTCCTTCCTTCCTTCCTTCCTTCCTTCCTTCCTTCTTGTCTTTTCTTCCTTCCTTCCTTCCTTCCTTTCTTCCATATTTCCATCCTGTCTTCTTTTTCTTCTCTCCTTCCATCTGTCCTTCCTTCCTTCCTTCTTGTCTTTTCTTCCTTCCTTCCTTCCTTCTTTCCATATTTCCATCCTGTCTTCTTTTTCTTCTCTCCTTCCTTCCTTCCTTCCTTCCTTCTTGTCTTTTCTTCCTTCCTTCCTTCCTTCCTTCTTTCCATATTTCCATCCTGTCTTCTTTTTCTTCTCTCCTTCCTTCCTTCCTTCCTTCCTTCTTGTCTTTTCTTCCTTCCTTCCTTCCTTCTTTCCATATTTCCATCCTGTCTTCTTTTTCTTCTCTCCTTCCTTCCTTCCTTCTTGTCTTTTCTTCCTTCCTTCCTTCCTTCTTTCCTTCCATATTTCCATCCTGTCTTCTTTTTCTTCTCTCCTTCCATCTGTCCTTCCTTCCTTCCTTCTTGTCTTTTCTTCCTTCCTTCCTTCCTTCTTTCCTTTCTTCCATATTTCCATCCTGTCTTCTTTTTCTTCTCTCCTTCCTTCCTTCCTTCTTTCCTTTCCTTTTACTTTTATCCTTTTTAATGAATTGCTCCTATTTATTCTTTAATTCTTTCTTTTACTGAAATCGAGTGTACTACTGCAGAGATGCCTTTAAAAGCTTTGTTATATATATCGTATTATAGTAATAATAATAATAAAGAGTATACATTCAAAAAGAAACTTTAAACAAAGCAGACAAGAAAAGCAGAATTACATTTTTCCAGCATCAAGGTGTCTAAAAAAATCCAACTTTCTGGCTTTTTTTAATTAGCTTTGATAATTAGATTAACACACAGACGCTGCTTCAATACCGACGATAAATGGTGATGAACACAAAACATTTCCAGATTAAATCTTTCCTTCCTTCCTCCCTTCCTTCAATCTTTCCTTCCTTCCTTCCTTCCTTCCTTCAATCTTTCCTTCCTTCCTTCCTTCCTTCAATCTTTCCTTCCTTCCTTCCTCCCTTCCTTCAATCTTTCCTGCCTTCAATCTTTCCTTCCTTCCTTCCCTCCTTCAATCTTTCCTTCATTCCTCCCTTCCTTCCTTCTGTCCTTTCTTCCATCTTTCATTCCTTCCTCCCTTCCTTCAATCCTCCCTTTCGTCCTTCCATCTTTTCATCCTGTCTTCTCTTCCTTCCTTTCATCCTTCCTTCCTTCCTTCCTTCCTTCCTTCCTTCCTTCCTTCCTTCTTGTCTTTCCTTCATTCCTTCCTTCCTTCTTTCCTTCCATATTTCCATCCTGTCTTCTTTTTCTTTCTTCAATGCCGACGATAAATGGTGACGAACACAAAACATTTCCAGATTAAATCTTTCCTTCCTTCCTCCCTTCCTTCAATCTTTCCTTCCTTCCTTCCTTCCTTCAATCTTTCCTTCCTTCCTTCCTTCCTTCAATCTTTCCTTCCTTCCTTCCTTCCTTCAATCTTTCCTTCCTTCCTTCCTTCCTTCAATCTTTCCTTCCTTCCTTCCTTCCTTCCTTCCTTCAATCTTTCCTTCCTTCCTTCCTCCCTTCCTTCAATCTTTCCTTCCTTCCTTCCTCCCTTCCTTCAATCTTTCCTGCCTTCAATCTTTCCTTCATTCCTCCCTTCCTTCCTTCTGTCCTTTCTTCCATCTTTCATTCCTTCCTCCCTTCCTTCAATCCTCCCTTTCGTCCTTCCATCTTTTCATCCTGTCTTCTCTTCCTTCCTTTCTTCCTTCCTTCCTTCCTTCCTTCTTTCCTTCCTTCCTTCCTTCCTTCAATCTTTCCTTCCTTCCTTCCTTCCTTCAATCTTTCCTTCCTTCCTTCCTCCCTTCCTTCAATCTTTCCTGCCTTCAATCTTTCCTTCCTTCCTTCCCTCCTTCAATCTTTCCTTCATTCCTCCCTTCCTTCCTTCTGTCCTTTCTTCCATCTTTCATTCCTTCCTCCCTTCCTTCAATCCTCCCTTTCGTCCTTCCATCTTTTCATCCTGTCTTCTCTTCCTTCCTTTCATCCTTCCTTCCTTCCTTCCTTCCTTCCTTCCTTCCTTCTTGTCTTTCCTTCATTCCTTCCTTCCTTCTTTCCTTCCATATTTCCATCCTGTCTTCTTTTTCTTTCTTCAATGCCGACGATAAATGATGATGAACACAAAACATTTCCAGATTAAATCTTTCCTTCCTTCCTCCCTTCCTTCAATCTTTCCTTCCTTCCTTCCTTCCTTCAATCTTTCCTTCCTTCCTTCCTCCCTTCCTTCAATCTTTCCTTCCTTCCTTCCTCCCTTCCTTCAATCTTTCCTGCCTTCAATCTTTCCTTCCTTCCTTCCCTCCTTCAATCTTTCCTTCATTCCTCCCTTCCTTCCTTCTGTCCTTTCTTCCATCTTTCATTCCTTCCTCCCTTCCTTCAATCCTCCCTTTCGTCCTTCCATCTTTTCATCCTGTCTTCTCTTCCTTCCTTTCTTCCTTCCTTCTTGTCTTTGCTTCATTCCTTCCTTCCTTCTTTCCTTCCATATTTCCATCCTGTCTTCTTTTTCTTTCTTCAATGCCGACGATAAATGGTGACGAACACAAAACATTTCCAGATTAAAACGAGACGACAGAATCACACGACTTCTCATAAACCTGTAATTCTTCTGTATCATCATCATCATCATCATCATCATCATCATCATCATCATCATCGTCAATTTATTCATTCAGGATGACGCATTTAAATTATTGTTTAACATGAATTAATTAATTATTGTTTAATTTTAAATATTGGCAGCTTGTATAAACATGTTTCATCCTGCAAAACATTTCAAAAAGATAAATTATTGACACATGACGGCCTTAAATGTCTCTCCGTCTTTTAAAGGACGATTACAGCTGATTCTTAAATAACTAATAATTGTCTGGTTGATGTTTTTCAGTCTGTGTTTCTTCTTTATTCACTTATTCTCATTTTTACTATTTCCTGTGCCTTTTTAATACTCTCCTCTTCAAATTCCTGACAATTAAACATAATTTTTTTTACTCTGAACAACTTTTTTTTATTTTTAATTATTTGACGTTAACACAGAAAACCGAACCCTAACCCTTTTTATTACAGGAATTATTTTCACTTTAAGGAGCTTCATTTGTTATAAGATCATCATTTTACGATTGGAAATCTCGATTGGAGCTCTCACAGTCACTTTTCAATGCAGACCCATGTTCATATTTTAGTAGTAATAGTTTATTTTTGGATAGGGACAGTTGGTGCATATTGATGAACATCGATATTAAACATCTCTGTAAATATGCCGGATTATAGCAAAGATGCTAATTTGCATCCGTAGTCCGTAGTTTTCTGAATTTGAATCACAAATGAATCCTTAAATAAACTGATATTCTGCTAAAATCAATAATTAGATGTTCAAACTATTTATCTAGTGAATATGAATATTAACCCTAAGACTGTGAAGTTATTTTACTTTTTACTGATATAAGAGTTTCAATAAGTCATTTTTCAATACAAAGCTATGTTCATATTTTCTGAATTTGAATCACAAATGAATCCTTAAATCCACTCATATTCTGCTAATAATAATAATAATAATAAGTGAACATTTGTTTTTAAAAATCAAGAATTAGACGTTGAAACTATTTATCTAGTGAATATGAATATTAACCCTAAGACTGTGAAGTTATTTTTACTTTTTACTCACTCATATAACAGACAGTAATTTATTAGTTTTTTGGTAACTTAATAATAATAATAATAATAATAATAATAATAATAGGTGTGATTTATATAACGCCTTTCAGATACCCAAGGATGCTTTACGTTAAAATATAAATATAATTATAACATTTTATAGAATATATAAAGTATACGTAGCTTATTGAAAACAGAAAGTTGAGGAGAGCTGTCGTGAGTTCGTGTTTCAGACTCGACGTTAAAACTGTGACTCTTTAATCAAACAGGTGAAAACAATTAAAGGTTGCGTCGGCTATAGTCGACACAATAACGTTTTATAAATATAAATATATATATTAAATAAAATGTGATATTTCCAAAGAGTAAACTAATGAACAACACTATTTGATTGGGTTTGATTAGAGAACCGACATCTACGTGACATGTAAGATCAGCTTTTTTTTTTATGTGTCAAGAAAGGTTTTTTTATTTTAAATTAATTTTGAAAGACGCAAAAAAAAAAAAAACCCCAATAAAAGTTCTTTATAAAGGTTTTCATAACTTAAACTGTAAATGTTACCAAAGACTGAAAAGAAGAAAACAAAACTGTAACATAAAGTTTCAGTGGAAGACGATAAATAAACATTTTCTTCATAGCTACAGTTTAAAATATGTTTCTTGTCTTTCAAATTATATTTTAAATATCTTCAGCTTTTCTGTAACTGAGGTGAAATTCTCCTTTCAAAATAAAATCCAGAAAGAGCATAAAACACCAAATTTTCTTCATAGT